>NW_009706539.1:0-72680 GCF_000703405.1 Apaloderma vittatum | reverse complement strand
AAGATCTGCAAAAGTATCCAGACACATGTATGCGTTGAAACCCTAATTTTCAGTAGAAGTTCTAGTTGTTCTGTAAAATCATCCTTACAGAATTGGACTCAGGACAAATTAGAAAAAGACAACCCTATCAAGTCTACCATGCTGTTCTAGGTGCAGTGGGAACTGTAGGTATTATGGAGGCTTGGAGAACAAGCTTCACCTCACCTCTTCTAGGAGCTTAATTCAGAGTGTTCCTACATCAAGTTTTGTCTATTCCTGTCAGAGGTACAGCTCATTTCTATATTACAGGGCACTCTGAGATCCCTTCCTCTTTGTTCTTTTGTCCATACTTAGCCAAACTCCCAGTTACTCTATGACATTATTGTTACTTCTGATGAAAACTAGCTTCTGTAGTCCCATTTTGGATGAGTTTTTACCTGGAAACTTCCCTATCGGTTTTGTCCTCGTTAGCTGAACCTACAGATAGGTGTCTTGAAAGTAGTTAGACATTAATTCTCTTTGATCGGGTAGTTGTGTTGAATATTTTACCCTTTGTTTGATAAGACACAGGCAGCCTTATCACACATTTTTATGAATCATTAGCTATCAGGCTTTTATAATACTTAGACTTAGCATACTGGGAACTATTTGCCTGTGCTCAAATTTAATGAAGCAAAAGAGGAAACGCAGCCTGAGACCTTCATGCTGACAGAGTTCTCCTTAACAAGAACAATTTTCCACCTGGAATCCTGGCTAAAAATGTACTTTAGGAAACCAAACATTGAAATCAGCTATGTGGGGTTCTGCAGCTCTGCTGGAAAGGTTTAGAGTTGTGCAAATCAAAAACGATAAAAAAGTCCCTGCCTTCTTCCAATAGTCTCCCCCAGCAGCAAGTACACCCTGTGGAGCAGCAGCATGTAAGGAACACGTCAACACCAGGACCGGAGCAGCCAGGAGAGCACACGCCGGCCTGTGATGCCAGAGGAAGACAAATCATAGCTCTGGTCCTTGGGAGCAGCCTATTTTAGGTTACACTTATGCATTTAGTGACAAGCTAAGTTCCAGTAGTCCTACCTTCTTCCTCTTACTCCCTAACCCTGCTGACCTACATCCATGCGAGTGCCATTTCCTCCACCAAGCTGGGAGATGTGTTGGTGTGGGCACATAGTGATCCCAGCTGAGATGGAAAACAAAACCATTTTCTTTTCTGGGAAGAGCATTTCCCTGCTCCAGATCTCTGGGCAGTTGCATGAAGACTTATGCGAGCTCAACAGAGGGGTGTGGGAGGAAAGAGAAAGGAGAAGGGCTGAGGCCCTCCAGCAGTAACCAAGGCTGCAAACCCCGTGAAGCCAATGTGCTTTCAGGGCACATACAGCTTTCCATGTTAGTTGAATGGGAGTTTCCATTTTCTTCTTTATTTTGTTCTCTAAAAGTGCTAAACAGTCGGCAAGCACTCTGGCATTTTGACTATTGTAATGCTGAACAATCTCATGGCTCTAGTCTTTGATAAATAATGAATATACTTTTATAAAGATACTTATAATAAGTGACAGAGAAGAGAGAGCTGCTGTTAGTTCGGCCCATATCATTCCTACATGCCACCTGCTGGGTTCATTGCGAGATCTAATGTCCTTCTCTGAAATAGCTGAAAGAGAGGCTAAGTGTGACAGATTTATTCTGAACCTCCCACCAAGACACTAATTCCTGTTTCCGTAGCTATTTGTTCCCTTGCCTTTGGCTTGTTCCTTTCCAGATTTGACATTCTGTTCCCTTCCTGCAATGCGGGGCTGGGCACCGGCACGAAGGAGAGGCGGCAGCCTTTGGGAAGGAACGTAGCTGACTCCAGAACAGCACAGTTGGGTGTGCTTTGTACCTTCTCTGGCCCGCTAAGAATGTCGTTTGCACCCTTTGAGAAGTGGATTCTCTTCGACTCCTACTCCCACGTACTCTGTGAGACTTTGCTGACACACAGTGTATGGTTACTGGAGTGAGGATCACAGGACCCGGCTGACTTAGAGCTGTCAGCTCCTGCCAAGGGGCAAAACAAGAGGTGTGAGTTACAGAAGGTAGAATTCAAAACTACGCCACTCACGATAAATAGTAAGCTGAGCCTGCCATAAGGCAAGCAGATGGATGCAGTGCCCTTTCGTTCTCTCCAGCTACAAAAGTAATTCTGTTTTCCTGAGTCATGCCTAGCAATGGTACAATTATTTTTGGACCACCACCAGGACATCACTGATATAATGATCATGTCTGTGGTACAACCACTGGCAATTACTTGTAGCAGCAATATGTAGCGGTGTGTTTAGACCCATTACTTTTTTATTTGCAGATGTTTTCGTATCTCAACTTCTTAAAATTTTCTGATTGTTTAGTAAGGCAGAGCATGACTGTGTTTCAGTGCCCAACCTGAGATACACTAAAGAACCATGAATTTCAGTAAGAACTGAAAAACTTCTCTGTCAAAGATAACCACAGGTGAACTCATTGGGGGGCTCCAAATACACATTTTCTGAGTACTTTTGTCCAGATACCTGGATATATTTCATAGATAGTGCTGCCCACACTTGTATACTTCGCAAACATTTACTTTCTTAGTGTGTTATTCAAGAAGTAAGCTGGTATGAAGCTATAAATACTGATGTGATGATGATTGTGCATTATTGTTATGTATTGATTGTGTTAGTGTCTGTTGGCTGTGTAGTGTTATTTGAAATGGAACCCTGGGATGCATCTTGAGAGGCACTATTGGAAGGGCTAAGGCTGAGGTCCCAGCACTTAATGTAGCTGAGGTCAGAGGTCTAACTTGTAGGCAGAGCAGTCTGTGAGAGCAGAGGCTCTCCAGGGAGAGACATTTTCCTCTCTAAGTCAGGGACCAAGTCTAAGGTTTTCCATTATTCTAGGCAGATAGACAATTTCTGCCAATCCTCCCATCCTCCTATACTTACCTCCATGTGAGCTGCTCCTTACATCCTTACCTCCCCATCAACTTTCCTGTATTACAAGTGGCTGGTGCCATTTCTCTTCTTCTGTAGTCTCTCATGAAGGTGGTTTTTCTCTAGAACAAGCCATTAGAAGAAACTACATACTGTGGTGACTTCTATCCTTTGTTGCAATTTGTTTACCTGACATAACTGCAGAATATTACCCTTGTCTTTTTAAGATCTACTGCAAATAGGAAACACTATAGGAGGCTCTGGTACTGACTTCCAGGAAGGATTATAAAGCTCTATTTTCTCCTCTTCCCCTTGACACCAGCAGTTGTGACATATGTTCAGTATTTGACATGGACACAGCTGAGCATCTCTCCATTTAGATCTGGTCTGCATCTGCCTCCAGAGACACAGGTGGAATCCAAGCCATCTGTCTAATGCTAAATGTAGAGACAGTCCAGGGATTGTGCCCTTACATGACTTTTTCTTTTATTTCCTTTAAACAAATAGATTAACCATTCTTGATCTTCTTGCAAGTTTTAAAACAATGGAGAGTTGGATACTGCAGCTGGGAAAATGTTTTTGGGGGGTCCAAAGTACAATAAGGTAGTTGACATATTGGAGTAAGTCCAGTGGAGAACGACTAGGGACTGGAGCACATGATGTGAGAGGAAAGGATGAGAGAGCAGCTGAGTTTGTTCAGCCTGGAGCAAATTCAGCCTAAATGGGATGCTATAGAGAAGATGGAGCCACTTTTTACACCTACAAGTTGCAACTGGTTAGATATTAGAAAAAAGCTTATAAAAATCAGGACAGTCAAACAGCGGAAACAAAGGTTGAGAAACTTCCATCACTGGAGATCTTCAAAGCTCCAAGGGCCTCAAGCATCCTGATCTAGCTGCAAGCTTGGCCCAGCTTTTGAGTGAGCTGTTGTAGCAGATGACCTGCAGAGTTCTTTTGCAAACTAAATTATTTTACAAGTCCAGGGTAATTTAGCTCACAGCAAGAAGACAGGAAGTTAGCAGCTGCAAGCTAGGGCATAGCATAAGCACTGGGCAGCAGAAGCCATATACAATTTACATCGTATGGTCATCATGGCATGAACTATTTCCCTGCTCTTTCACCAACTGTGCTACTAGACTAGAGCTATCATACTAGATCAGGGCTGCAGTGCTTCTGTTAATGTGTTGCTTGCGTCACTTTTTCTCCAAGGTGAATACTGGCAATGTGGTGATCCCTCTGACATTATTTACACCAAGCAGGCAATACTCAGTCATACAACAATGTCAGCTGTGCTCATATGTTGTTTGGTGTGACTATACCCCCTTGCATGGGCTACGGGCACACCAGTCTCAAAGACAACTGGGTAGTTCTTTGACTTTCAGTATTTAAAAGCTTCTGAAAGTATTAAGGTGAACAAATGCGTTACTTGTGCGGACACATGATGACGATCAGTTCACTGCCAGTGACAAGGGACATGCTTTGGACTCTGATGTTCAGAAGAGAGAAGGTCCACCAAAGACTTCACACACTCCAGGATCTAATAACATCTTTTCCTGCCTAAGACTGCAAACCCAAGCCCATACACATATCAGACCTATATTCCTTCTGCAGAGATCCTTGACCTGAGATGCTGTGACCTTGTGGAATCAGTTATCATTTGTTCCTTAATTTAAGAGGAATCAAATCTATCTTCCTCATGACCTCTCAAAGCTCCTTCCAGCCTTATTTTCCACAGTTTTGCAGTATAAAATATAAAACAAAAGACCTAGCTCAACCAGGCTGATGTTTAAGGGTTCGCATAAGGGAAGGCCATGAAATGATCAAGTCAGACAGAGGTCACAATGAGGGAAGTTTGGATGTGCTTGGACATATAATTTGTTAGTTATAAACATGGGTAGTCTTTACTGACTCAGTAAGCATTCAGGCACCTGGAGAGCTGCATGTGATACAGGAAATACTGAAATCCACACTGGAAAACAAAATTTTTTGCTGTCAAGCTGGCATACGTAATTTTATTGCACATCAAGACAATGACAAACAAGTTCAAAACCCTTGACCTAGAAGGCTAATAAAACACAAGCACTGATACATTACCAGATGGTATGAAAAAAAAAAAAGATAAGAAAGATAAACACAGAAAAGTCATGTCTTCATAGAAGGAGGAATCACAGGTAATTTAAGGGACTCTAGAGTGATTTCTGCCAGTCCCATCATGCATCTCAGTGAGAAACACCTTAAACCCTGCCGGCACTTCTGGCTAACTGGTTCAAGAGCTCTTCTGCTGGACAGGAGACAAGCAGATGATGAAGAAAACTGACCTTCTGGCTGTATTTAGTGATATGAGTCAGGCTGTACTTCTGTGGAAGCACCTCTATTTCACCTCATTTGTTGCAAGAGGTTAGGAAGGTGGCTTTAGCCCGTGGCCACGCCAAGAGGGTGGTGACGTCTGACTGGGCAAACGGCTGCATGAGTGTGGCGGGGCCCACCAGCACCACTTTCAAGATGACTCAGAGACTACAGGGGAGCTGCAGCTTCCACCCAGCAGAGTTTTTCCTCCCACAGCTTGCCCATGTTGTTTTTGTCCCCGAGTCCTTGGGCGTAGGCTCAGGCCGTGGAGGTGGGGGACCTGCTACGACATTATCCCTGGGCAGGGCGCTGCCACCAAGTAACCACCCATTGTGATCATCAATCCACCAGGCAATAAACTGAGTAATATTTGATACGATAAGCTGAAGGCAAAAGCCAACACAAATAGCACATGACTGTACCTGTTGCTCCCGGATCTCCTTATCCTTTAAATCCACGAGAAAGCCTTCATAGATATGGTGGTCAGACCAGGCTTTCAACCACTCCTTAGGTGATGGTGGGAGTGAGTGGTGCTACCACTGGCACTGCAAAGTGTTAAAGGCTTTGCTTGCAACCTTTTGTCCCTGAAGATGCTACAGCTCATCTTTTGGGTGCTAACTGGATGCAAGCAGAGCTTAATGGTTAACCTCAGGTGTTGGTACGCTCATGGTAGTAACTGCCAGTGACGTTTATCAAGGCTTTTGCTTTCAAGCATGGGGAGGACTGAAGTATGACAGGAAGCAAGGAGAAAATGTGGGCATAAACAGGAAAAGGAGGGGAAAATGGGCATGAATTTAAGAGGCAGGGGCTGCACTGAATGAGGCTGAAGGCCAGACTGAGCCTCAGGGTGGAAGAGGTGAGGTGGCATGTGATCTCAGATGAAATGCAGAGGATAAATAAAGGCAGCAGTCAGGCTGTCCCGTCCCTTCCACTGGCAGTGTGCTTCTCCCTGGCATGGGGGTGCCACAGAGGTTTGTGAGGAGATGGGATTGTGTATCTTTATTTCCAGCCTGTGAAAGTGTTTGAGGTTTCAGAGCGGGAAAGCAGTCAGCTGGAAGATGGACGAAAAAGCAAGCTCTGGAAACTCCTAGTTTGGGTACAGGAGAGTCCAGCGCAGAGGCACAAAGATGATGAAGGGAGGGGAACATCTCCCTCATGAGGAAAGGCTGAAGGAGCTGGGTCTCTTTAGTCTGGAGAACAGGAGGCTGAGGGGTGGCCTCATTAATGTTTATAAATATGTCAAGGGGGAGTGGCAGGAGGACAGAGCCAGGCTCTTTTCAGCAACATCCAATGACAGGACAAGGGGCAATGAGTACAAGCTGGAACATAGGAGGTTCCACAAAAATATTAGGAAAAACTTTTTCACTGTGAGGGTGACAGAGCACTGGCACAGGCTGCCCAGGGAGGTTGTGGAGTCTCCTTCTCTGGAGACATTCAAAACCCGCCCGGACGCGTTCCTGTGTGACCTACTGTAGGTGATCCTGCTCTGGCAGGGGGGTTGGACTAGATGATCTTTCGAGGTCCCTTCCAACCCCTGACATTCTGTGATTCTGTGAGTAACCCTTCTCTGCAGACTGGTACTTGGAAAAGATTTTTGGAGAAAATATTTTCTCAGGAAGAAGAGGTTGCTGGGATATATTGTCCTTGCATAGGATCAGCGGTAGTCACAGAAAGACCTTTCCTCTGCTCATCTCATTGCAGGGACTTGCAGATGACTGTCCTTACACTGACACCTTCTTCCCAGGGACATGCATTTGATCTCTAGCCATGGCTGGGGCGGAACTCCAGGGCTGTGCATATCTGCAGGTGGCCTCTGAAGAAGGCCATGAGCATCCACAGAGGTAGGGAACCACCAACCTTGCTCCATGAAGCAGCCGTGGTCACAGAGCAATGACCTTCCTAAACATAGGCTGAATCCCAGGAAATGAGATGAATCCCAGGGAAATCAATAAGCTCCAATTTCCCAGAAGCCGTTCATGTAAAAACTAAGGCAGGCGACGCTAAAAGCCTTTCAGTGCAGAGAATGATGAATGCAACCCGTTGTTGCTGGTGCTGCCGCCGTTACTATTATTACTATTAATAAAGAATCGCTCTTTCTTCCTGATAATTGCCTTTGAAATGTTTCCCCGGTAGAAGCCCGCTCAACTGCTTTCCCAGAGAGGGGGATTTTTCTTCCCCCCTGTGCTGTGATGTGTCAGGCCATGGAGCCCCTGCCCTGCCGACAGGCAGCTGAGGGGGAGGAGCTCTCCGGGCATCCTGCTCCCTGTGGCTGGTCGCAGCAGCGCTGCTCCCACGCGTGGGAGGGACCACTGGCCAGCCTGCGGCGAGTGTAACCAGTCCTATAGATGGGGAGTTATTTAGTCCAGAGGATTCTGAAATGAGTAACGCAACAGGCATATCCTCCGAAGCTCCGGTCCCGTGGGAGGAAAAAAATACAAAGTGCCCTAACACATGTGAGGCTGTCCTTGGGAAAGGGATGGTTTTCCTTCCTGCTGCAGGAGTAGGGCTGTGCAAGGGGAGGCACAGCACAGCCCGGCACGTCTAGGGATGGGAGTCTCAGACACCCATAGCTGCACATTGCTGTCTGGTCATTCTCGCTGCCTGCCTGTCTTTCTGCTAGGAAAATATTCGTTGAGAGTGAAATCACCGATTTCCTGCAAATGCAGTTGTGCTGACATTGTGCTTTGCCAGAGGCATTGCTTGTGGGGCACGAGGCATGCATGGGGGAGAGAAGGCACGCAGGTACCCATCTGGGACAAGAGGGACATCCCCTCCCAAACAGCCTGCAGAACATGCCCTGCTTGGCACCCTTCAGCCTCACTTAGATACTTACAGCTCAGTCTGAGGCCTGCTCGGCTTATGCCATTGGCTCACAATGTTGGCAAAACTCAGAGCACTGGTGGGTTTAAGCCCTGACTGCGCTCATGGAGCCCTCACTGAGCCCTTTCATGGAGGGAAGTCCCAAGACAGACGCGGTGGAGGGGCTCCCTCCAGCCTCTTATGCCACGCGGGCACCCAGCAGTGAGTGACAGGACTTGGACCCTGGGGAGTTTGTATGCGTCCGTGGGCACTGCTTATACCAAGAAAAACACTAAATAGGCACTGTACTCCCAAGGTGAGAGACTAATTTGAATTGCTTGAGACACTGGCCTTTTACAAGACAAAAAACCCCCAAACCTGTAAGTAACAGCCTTGACAGCATTTAAAGCTGATGTCCAGCTAGCAGTGCACATCCCAGCAGAGCAATACCTGAAAATGGAAAACGACTTCATTTTAGTTTCATTTTCATGTAAAGAGTGCTAAACCTACAGTTCTTTAAAGCAATCCTTCATTCAGTGTTTACTGTGGTCACGCTCAATGCTTAATTTCTTTCACATCCTGCTTGTATTTTTATCAGTTGTACTATAACCTCCTTTAGGCAGGGACACATGAGTTGCTTTGGTCCTTCCAGCACTTTGCTTATGAAGTGCCCCGAGCGTGTTGCTGATGCTTGCACTGCGTTTTAGCCGGCTCAACCACAGAACCCTGCTTTGTCAAATAAAACTGTTCAGACAAGTCTGAGAGAGGTCAGCCCCTTGTTTTCAAACAATATAATGTAGCAGTACATGCATCTTCCCTTACAAAAAAAAAAAAAAATAGAGGAAAAAAAAAGATCAGGAAGGCAAAAGAAACGTTTAAAATATTTTCCCGAAGCGCACAATGATGAACGCTTCCGGATTTAGTGCAATCTCCTTCTCTGGCCAAACATGGTAAGGAAGTGACTGTTCCTCACAGCATACATTTGCAAATAACTCCTTTCAGCAGCTGGAGTAAGTGAGAGACTGCAGCTTGTCTTTACTGCTGCTAGGTAGAGTTCAGAGAAAGCCAGCAATCCTCAGAGAGGTTGCATTTCTATCAAAAAAAGGAGGAAGCGATTAAAAACTACTTGTCTCAAAGATATGGCCAGATCACTGAATTGTTCTTAGTTTACCCTGAATATGAAAATAAATATGCAGTCAGTTTTAGGATTCCCATAAAAAGGAGCCCAGAGTGAGGAAAGGGCTGGTGCCAGCCCTCACTAACTTGGGGTGGGGATCTGGATGCCTGGGGCCAGTAGCAGCTCCTTGCTGTCTACTAGGCTTTCACTCCACTTTTACTCACAGGAACGTGGCATTTGATATTTGCAGAGCTACATCCTCCTCAGTTTCTTACCTGGGGCTCAAGCAGCTGCTCCGACCCTTTACACTAAGGCTGCCCTGTCTGCCCAAAACCAGCATCTCACCAGGGAAACTGAATCTGGGAGAGCTGATGCTGAGCTAGCAAAAGCAACCAGAGAGTCTTACACCTCGTGTTGACCTACATCAAAATCTTGACTCAAATAAATGTCATCTGTCTCTGAAGCAGGGAGGCAAAGCTTCAGCTCTAGGCAGAAGGTTTCCTTAGCTGTAAGTATGCTAAGTTAAAGCCCTCTCTGCACCAAGTCACCAAAGGTGTGATCTTCTACTGGTAACAGAAGAGATGTCTGGAAAGGAAGGGGAAGATAGAAAATATTAGGAGCAGTAGACTTTGTTTTGCTAGACGCAGCATCGTCAGAAGCAGCACAACATGCAAATGATAAAGAACTTAAAAGAGCCAAAGGCTGACAGGGGAAACCTGTGACTGCTTGACAAGAGGAAGGCACTCTGCCACTGATAGAGGGTCCACTGATTTGGACCCTCTATTTCAGCTCGTCTCCTCTTGGAGCCTCCCTGCCCGTCAGGAAAGAGCACAAAGCAATGTTTCTGAAAGATAAGGAGAAATAGCTTCAGGGATAACTGAAGGAATACCCATAAAAGTCAGCTTCCTGTGTCTATGCTGTATTGAGAACTGCCAGACTTTATATGCATTCATAAATCTATTGATTTCTAATCACAAAACTGCCTTTTTGGGTTTTAATAGGAAATGATCTGAGAATTTCATTGAGTGGTATTTTTAGATAATTTAAGAAAATGCTGTGGATTGTAGACCTTCATAAACAAATAGAAAACTGAACAAAAGGATGACTTGATGTTTTCAGTGGCAATTTGGCAACAATTTTCACAGATACAATAATGCTGCATGCAAAATGTATTTCTTTTCATATCCTGGCTGGCACGAATCAGATATCCTACTGTCTTTTTTTTTTCCCCTCAAATTTATCTCAGAAAATTTGCATTTTGAGTATTAATAATGCAATGTCAGAAGCTCTTTGCTCCCATTAATAACAGTTTCTGGAGGTTGTTCCTCATAACTGAATAATGTATTGATTCCTATACCAGATTCCTGCCTCAAATTTTTTAAAGGTAATTTATGACTGTAATATCCTGTGAAGATTAGCTCTTTCAAAATGCTCATACTTAGAGTTTACAAATCCAATTTATTTCCAAGTCTTAGAATGAGAGTGAGAAATAGAGGATGATGGAAGAAATTTCAATAAATATTTTCTATACGACAGTTTCCAAGGTGTTATTAAAACATATTAAAGTAAGTCATACTCAGTAGCTGCATAATTGCAGAACTATTGTTTTACTGAAGTTAAACTTTGAGAAGATATTTACTCCATTTAATACCTTTTCTCCAGTTTTTTATTTTCATTATTTCCATATTATTTACTATTGTCATTAATGCATTTAAGAATGCATTATTCTTATTGTTATTTATATTCTTTATATTTAATAGAAATAGCTTGGCCTCAGTCATTTCAGAGTTCAACAGAAAATGTTCATGTTTCATTCTTCTGATTTTTAATTTAAAAGAATTAAAATAATGAAGCTTTTTACATCAGCCTTGCCCTAGATTACAAGAGGAGATCTTGCCTTCATTATTACTTCTCTCAAAAGCAAAAAACTATATATTTAAACCCTGTGTAATATTTTACTGAACACTTGTTTTTTGTGCTTTCCTTGAGTAAGTTCATGGGCCTTGAGCATTGCTGAAACTGTAACTACAAGCATTTCTGTAATGACATGATTGGGGTTTGCAGAGGAATTAGAGCGGGGAGCAGGTGAGCATGTCAAGGGGAGCCAGGATGAGTGAGATTATCAGTGGTGTTGTTCAGGGACAGGTTTGGAAACCAACAGGATCCAATTCTTTCATTATTGACCTTGATACAAGAATTTGGTCTGAGCTTAAGACATTTGTCAGTAATATGAAGTGGCACAGGGTCACTGTATCAGGAGCAGGGTGAATTGTAGAAGCACAAAGTGCAAAGCCATGGACATGGGCTCACAAGAAGCGAGGTCCCTGTGGTAGAAGTAGCAGGGAAAAAGGGGGGAATGTAGGTGTGTGGCTGAAGATCTGTGAGCCACCAGTGTGCTACTGCTGGGATTCAACTTGCAGGGACTGGGAGGAGCAGGACTGAATGGCTACTGTAGTCCCAGAAGGTCCTTTTCCAATCCTATATTGCTGTATTTCTATGACGCATCAATCCAAACACATTCAGTAGAAAGAGGAAGCTTTAGTACAACTATACAAGGCTTATGTATGAATACCTGGAGAATACTAAAAGCTGCTTTATATTAAAAATTAATAATTTCAACAGAAATGGGAGCATAGGAAAGCTATCAAGGTGATTCGAGACCTCACCTTGAATACTGCATCCAGTTCTGGTGTCCCCACAGTAAGAGGGACAGACCTGTTGGAACGAGTTCAGAGGGCCGCAAAGATGATCCAGGGGCTGGAGCACCTCTGCTACGAGGACAGGCTGTGGGAGCTGGAATCGTTCAGCCTGGAGAAGAGAAGACCCTGGGGCGACCTTATAACTGCCTTCAACACCTGAAAAGAAACCTACAGGAAGGCTGGAGAGGGACTTCTTACAAAAGTGTCCACAGATAGGACAAGGGAAAATGGATTTAAATTAAAGGAAAATAGATTTAGATTGGATCTTAGGAAAAAAATTCTTCAGTACGAGGGTGGCAAGACTCTGAAATAAATTGCCCAGAGATGTTGTGGCTGCCCCCTCGCTGGAGGTGTTCAAGGCCAAGTTGGACAGAGCCTTGAGAAGCCTGATCTAGTTGAGAGGCGTCCCTTCCAGCCCAGGCCATTCTATGATTCTATGATATGACAAGTGAGAGTAACCCGTGAAATGAGGTTACTGGATATTGGCTTATTTAGCTCAGCAAAAAAAAAGTTAGGAAAGAATAGGATTCCTTCTAAAAACATTCCTTGAAGAGTACATACTAAAAAGGAAGAGGCACGATTGAAATTAGAGGATAAGGATAGTGATAATAGAAATTAAACTTTTGAAACACCCCCTACCAGCTCCCTCCTTAATGAGTAACCAGTTTTGGGAAGTTATGTCAGGGAATTTCTATCTTTGCCTTTATCCTGAGGAGCTGGCCACAGTTCAGAAGTTGGGTGGGCACTGCTGACAGCTACTTTGGCATGCCTTGCTGATTTGCTCAGGGTTAAACTAATTACATGAATTAAGGCCATCGGATTAGGAGGGACTACCGGGAGAGGGAAAATGCGAACTTTGTACAAATAGAGCAAAAAAATTCTCTATTGGCATTTTATAAACTCATTGCTAATACAGGCACCCAGAATGGTAATGCTTACATTTCTCCTTTTCTCTGTAATTCTGGAGGACTGGCCCTTGTGTTTGAATTAGGATGCTGAAAAGACTTTTGTGGCTTGTGGGGAAGGCAATGAGCCATGGATTGTGCTGGATCACACCTCTCCTGCCCGTTACCTGTGACCACAGAGTGGTAGTGGGCTCGGCCTCAGACAACACTGAGCTCCGGGTGCCTGCTCCTCTGGAAGAGTGACCGCGGCTGGGACACATTGTGCTTGAGTTCTGTGGAAGCAGCAGCTGAGGAGCCTATGCCTTGCCCCAGGGTGCGTTGGGTGTGCTAGCCCGGGTGCAGCCTCTGTAATCCAGCCTGCCTGCTTGTCCACAAGTAATTAAAGCGTTCAGATAAGAAGGCAGTCCCATAAGAAACAATGAGTTATACTTTCCAGCGCTCTTGTATGTTTCAGCAGGGAGGCTGGACTAGATGACCTTTAAAAGTCCACTCCAGCCCAACACATTCTGTGATTCTATGATTCTATGATTGATTCCATGATTCTATGATATCGCACAAGAACTGAACTGTCCTAGTCCTGAGATAAGATGAGCTCCGACATGGTAATTGACAATTTACATGCAATGAAGTGCACTAGAAGAAGCACCCGAGCCATGAGTGCTTTGGCTTGTTGTTTTTTTTTCCTATAAACTCAAAGGAATGGTGAGAGTGATTGCCAACTTGAAGAGCTAGTGGTTATAGAAATGAATGGCAACCAGCACACCTTAGGAGGTGAGACCTGAACTGTTGTTCTGGATCTCCCTGTTAACCAGCTCATTCACCATGTTGCTTGCTCTTTCTTTACCTCCCTCTTCTTTCATGAGTTCAAAAGCAGTTCAGTCTCTCTCTCTAGACAGGAGATTTCGTAAAGGAAAAAAACCTTAAAACATAATTAATTTCCTGGCAAGGTGTGTCCTAGCTTACGTATGTCTAGCTGAATAGCTAGGTGGCTGAAAGATATTATTAAGAATAATTGCTGGTGATGAGCAATGGCAGACTACCTTTTAAAATGTACCCTTTTATGGAAGCAATATTGGCTACAAAAATATGGAAAAATAATGCTTCATAGATATTTTTAATGAATGCGCTCAGCACTACAGTACAATATGTACCTGTGTAATGAAAATGGCATTTTGCAATAAAAATTTAGTCTTTTCCGAAACTGCAAAAGGTTATGCTGTATTGCAGAAATAAACATCCTGCTGGGTCCATGAGCACCATTTACATGCTAATGTCAATGCAGCCTCGGCTTAATTCATTCTATTTCAGCCAGATTTAAAAGATTATTTTTTCATTAGAATCACAGGCAGGCAAACTCATAAAAATATTAAAGAATATTCATGAATGTCAAGGCAAAAAAGAAAAGATAAATGCCGAAGAAAGATTGTTTTGGAGTGACTTCCTAAAAGCAGTGTCTGAATTTCTGTGGATAAATGCATACACCTTCTGGATGTGCAAATTGTGCCTGTTATTCTTCAAAATTCTATTTCAGATGCTTATATCTGCTAAAAAATTAATTTATCCACAAAATTTACTGTTCAGTTGAATCTTCTCAGACAAGCGCCTATCTCAGGAAAGATCCATTGTTTTTAGATACAGCTGCATTTCTTAGTGCTGCTATTTTTTGTGAAGTTTGTTACCCTTGTTTTACATAGGGCATTCAAAGAAGTTGCATATTAGCAAGAAACACAATAAGAATTTCAGTGACCTGATGTTTTTCAGTGCAGTACTTAAATTTAATCACTGAAATCTTCATGTCCTTCAAATTTGCAGAGAGAGAGGAGCCTTCCTAACTTTCATAACTATAGGCACAAGCAGTAATAATGTGCAAGTTTGAAAGGTGATTTTAGGAAAACTGTGTGTGTTTGTGCACAGCCAGATAATCCTGGAGCTGTTATTTTGCAATGGGAGGCTGTGAAGGCTGTTCCAGCTGGGGCAGCTATGAGATCCTAAAACAATAGCTGAGCACTATGGAAATACCTGATGGATACAGGGAGGTTGCCTGCAACCTGCCAGCTGTCTGTGGAGTGGCCTGAAGTATTAACTACCTCAGAGTGCTAAGGAAAAATAAAAAGGGCATTTGCTTCAGTCTGGCTCGAACATTATGTTTTCCCCATCTTTGTTCTCCAAATGATCAAGCAATGCTCTACCTGCCTGCTAAAACCTGGTGCTGAGCACAAGGAAAGCATGCTCCTCTGGCACCGTGCATGATGGCTGCGTGAGCTGCTGGGCTCCCTCACCTGCCCACAGCCTTGGCCAGGAGCTGCAGCCATCACCTTTGCTGCCAACAGCAGTGGTACTTGGCCATGACATACCTGGGAACATGCTTTCTCATCCATCCTCCCAGGATATATGAAGTAGCCCTTTTAGATCTCTGCCCATGCAGACAACAAGTCTTAAAGGAGAGAAGTGAAATCCAGCTAGTGGGGGGTCATTGCTTTTTGTTCTGTTTGTGCAGCCTGAGAAGTTGCCATAGACAGCAATCTCCCAAGCTGACAAAAAAAAAATAGTTATGGACTGTACTGTATTAATCTGTAGGAAAACCAAAAGCAGCCACATCTTCACAAAGACATTCTGCCCTGTCCATAAATGAGAGCTGGGAAGACCAAAGCCCAAGAGCTGCTCTGAACCTTAACTCAGCAAACATTTAAGCATGTGCCTAACTTTAACTACTCAGATAATCCCATGCTTAAACTTGCTGCTTGCGTTGTCTCACTATGGTCAAAAGGTCCTTGAGACTCTTGGTGAATGAGGACTAGGGGTATTCAGGGAGCTGAAAATAATAGGTTCAATCCTGCTTATCTAGCTCAGTCATGTCGTTCCATTCATGGTTTGACTGCTCATATAAATAAAATGAATGGGATCTGACCCAGGATTTGCACCTAGTTGGAAATAATCCCTCTTCTGGGTTTTGAGAGCAGTTTCTCAGACAGCTTTTATTTGTTAGGCCTCTAAACAGACGGATTGCCTCCAAATCCTATCAAATTCTGATTAAATTGTTCTGAGGAAGTCAACATGTACATATTAAATAGGCTGCAAGTTTACTTTCCATCCTGAATGGAAGCACAATGTCCAATTAGAAAAAGAGAAATGAGGCTGGAGGAACAAGACACAGGGCTGCAGCAGGAGCTCAGATGGAGCTGGAGGAGTGAGTACCTAATGCAGTCTGCAGACCTTTGACCAGAGGCTTTGAGGTCTCCTCTGAGGATTGATCAAGCTGCATCTTTTATTTTCCTTCTGCCTGTTTCTCATGCAAATTGAGCATGCCATAGGAGTGAGCAGGTGGTGGAGTCCTTAACATGGCCCAGGCAGAAACAGGAAAAATAAAATTTCCTTTGAGTAAATGCAACAGCTCTAAGAGGATTTTGAGCTGGAGGATAAGGAAGTTCTGAAATCTTAGAATAGGAAGGAAAGCCTTTATTTTACTTGTTGCTGATGGTTGTACTTCCTGTTGTGACCCCTCTGCAGTGTTTCATAACAGCGTGGGGCCTGCTAAGTCTAACACTGTAATGAGGAACAAGGATTCCTAGTTCCTCCATGCTATTTGCCAGAATTAAAGGTCTCTTTTGACTGGTGATGACAGAAATTGCAATAGGAACTTAACAGAAAACAAGACAAAATTCCTCGTTAGCCGAAGAAAGTTACCATCTCTGTATTCCCAGAGCTAGGTCTCATGCACCTCAGTGTATGTCCCAAGTAACGTTCATGTGGTTCCTGGATGGAAATGGCCATGCTAATTGTCAAAGGGCTTTGTTAAAAGTCATCTGCACAGCCAGACTCTGAGGTGTGCTGACTGTCAGTGCAGAAAAGCAAGGATGGGATGGGAGGCTGCTGATGGGAAGTTAGGTCCGAACCACCTCCCGGACTGATGTCACCTTGTACCGGCTCCTCACATGCTGTTATGCCAGAGCAAAACATGTAGATTCCAATGTGCTGTAGCCCTGCCTCCACCTCCTCTAATGTACTATAGGTGACCTTCACTGTACCCTTGACCTGTGGCCAGTGGAGATGGGGAAGATATGAAAAAGTGAAAGAAGGAATTTATTGGATAATGAACCTCTTTGCTGCTATACACTGTGTTTATGCATGTACACACAAACTCAGAAAAGTGGTTAAACTCCTTCTGGACCAGTTGATTCAGCTTCCCAAATGTATATGGATGTCTAATTCTCTGCATAAGCCACTGCATTAGCTGAGCAGAAGAAAGGGACTACAACATAAAGCACTGCCAGAGCCTATCTGCAAACCTGTAGCTCTGCCAGAGGCCTGTAGGTAAGACATAGTATTTGCACATTGATAAGATACAATACCTTTCAGAGTGGCTACTGCAGCTTAAGCTCACAGCATTTGTAAAGCAAATCTGATTAGGCTTTGTTCACTAGCAGTACACCCACACAACAAATACTATGGTAAGCAGCAGTGAGATAAAAATCTGGAAACACAGACACAGAGAAAAAAAATATCTGTGGGGACAGGCAGCACATAAGTCATGCAAGTAGTTTTGAATCATCATATTGGTGGAGAAACATCTCGTATGGCTGTACTTTATCGCACAAAACCATTGAGACAAATGGTTTACATAGCAGATTGGTTAGCTAGTGTCCACTAAAGAGATAATAGGAAATGCTCAAAGAAATTAAGAATTTGGCAGAATGAAAGATTTTAGAGTACAACTTGTGATGTTTACCAATGCATTTGATCCATTGAACAGCTGTTATTTGAACAGAGCAAAACTGCTTAGCTCATGAACTTAAATTACTATGCAGAACAGAACAAACTTTTGCTTTCACAGCACAATAATTTCATATATAATAGGCTGTGGTCTCCAACATGCCTTTCCCTTCCCTTCCCTTCCCTTCCCTTCCCTTCCCTTCCCTTCCCTTCTTCCCTCCTTTTCATCTTCTCCCTTTTCCTTCTCCTTCTTTTTTTTTTTTTAATAAGGTATTAGGAACTGTGAATTGCATTCCACTACTAAAATAGAATCAGTCTTATATGAGATTTCTCCCTCTGTATCTATCAGACCTTTCCTAATCAAAGTTATACTAAAATTGGTCCTCTTCAGTAACTGCTCAGTTTGCATTTCTCCACAGTCTACCAATCTCATTTCATCAGAAGTTCTGACCTTCTCCAGCTTAAGTGCTGTGAAGAGTCATTACTGAACTGCTTGGAAGATGGGAACCATCCAATGCGTAGGTTATTAACAACATGTGTTGTACAGGCTTCCCAGAGCTACCCACTCATCCACCGTTTCCTGATCTGGATGGACAAGCTGTCATCATCAAGATCTCCAGCAAAATTGCCAGTCCCTGCCAGGGGACTGGGTGGTTGTGTGTTTTGGCACCGCAGAAAATCTTTCCATCCTGTGACTGAAGTATTATTTTATCTCCTCTCGGAGACTCAGTGTGGATCCCAGCTAGTCAGAAGGGCAGAGCGCTGAGACACAAGAGCAACAGACAGACACGTCTCATGACTAAGCTCAGATGGAGAAGACCTTACCTTCTTCTGCTGTGCTGCAGCCAGCTTGACGTTGCCTTGAGTGTTTGTGATAGCATGATTTCAGGCGAAATTTTGAAAGCAGACAGCATGATCATACAGCAGAGCCAAAAGCAGATTTTCACCTCAACAGTCTGAAAGAAACTCAGAATTTTGCCTTTTTCCAGCAGAATTTTGGGCACATTAACTGTGTCTGGTTTAAGTCTGAAGAGGAAGCTTTAATGAAAGAATTTTGAGTTTGAGAACCAGAATCTGACTGGGAAAGTACAATTATGTTGTAGAGCTAAACTCTAATTCACTTGATTTATCTCTTGTATCTTTCTAGTAGCAAAAAGAGTAGAGAAAGAGAAATTTAAACAAGGTGAAAAATCATGGAGATAAGTTTGGAAATAGCATAAGAATGTGAAGAAGACAGTTATCAGACAATTTCTGTGGTTGGAAAGCACACTGTAGAACTAGAAAGGCAGGACAGAGTGAAAACAGTCCTACTGTGCTTACTAGGTCTTGGAGAGTAAAATCCTTTCAACGAGGAAAGGTGATTTCCTGGATTATCTCAGCCTCTTTTCCAAATTCAGTATGAGTTATTTTACAGCAATTCACTTCCTGGCACAAACTGAAGAAAGTTAATAATTAATGGCTTAGCGGAAGTGTGCTGCTTATGGCAGAGAGTGGAGCTAAGGTCATAATTTCTGCCGTTACAAAGGACCAAGCATCAGCACCTGGATTTGTCCCAGCACTGGCTTGCAGCAGCAGGAGGGTCTGGGAAGCCCTACAAGGCTTGCCCCACTTTGAAGCCCTCCAAGCCTTGGCACATAAGGACAGATTCATCCCACCTCCAATGGGAGCAGTGCTCAAAGAGAAAAGGACATTGTCCAGCTGAATTGTGGTGCTTCTCCTGCAACTTCTGCCATCAGGCCTGCTGTGACAGCTTAGCCGTGATCGAAGCTGTTTGAGGTGATCTGCTTGGGTGAATGAGAGTTCAGGCAACAGCTGTGTTTCCCCAAAGTGAATGTTACCAGGTAAATGGCATCTTAAATTGGCATGGGCTTGTCAAAAGCTGGCTTAGATGCTACTATCCTGCATTGCTGTCTGCAGTCAACTCACCATTTAATGCTGAATTGGTCCATAAAATGTTTCCAAATGCTTCCCAGCTGGGCAGTGTGCAAGAGGTAATGTCCCTAGAACAGATATATCAACAGACCTGTGCAGCTTCTTGATAGGCTGGGACTGCTCTGTGGTTTTCTGCTAGCTCAGGTGGTTTTCTTCAATGACTGCAACAAAGGATCAGTCAGCACCTTTTATAAAGCATATAGAAAAGTCTCAGTCAAAGCTACTGAAGCTGACCTGTTGGTCAAAGTATCTTTGAAATGTTACAGGTTCACCATTTTCTTCTCCAAGTACTTAAAATTGGTGTGATGTAATTCTAATTTTCAGAAAACCTGAGAACAGGGAGTCGGACATTTCTTTTTTTAAAAAAAAAAAAAAAGGGAAACAATGTTTCCTGGCAAAGACCAGCAGAAGGATGTAGCTGCCAAAAGAAGAAGCTGCCTTCAATTAACCTTTACATTCAATATGCACTCATGACTCTTCATTTGTGTCTCATCGCAGAAGATGCATAAAAAGGCTCTGATTAATGTGACTGCCTTAAAATAATTTTTATTTGTAGCAGCCTCCAAATATAAATCTGCATATTCAGCACATCTGAGTGCCAGTTATCCTCCTGCCCTTCCCATAAGTGGCAGCAGTGCCTCTCCCCCCTCCCCCAGCTTTGCTTTGGCCACCATGTTTCCAATGTGCCAAGCCACGGTCATGAAGGAGCATGGACGAGGATGGGAGCATGAGATGCCTGGCTGTCAATGTGATTCATTAGGCAAGCTTCTCAGAGTAGGGCAGAGTGCTAGGAAAGGTGGGCAGTGCCGGGTAGAGGTGAGGAGCATCTAGGGGATGGCTCTGCATGGTTGTACATCCATCCATCTTCCTATGTGGAGTGCCAAGTCTGAGCTCAACTTGTTCTCTGGTCAATGTGGAGAGTCTAAGGGAGATGTCTAAGGTAGGAGCGGTGACTTTTTCTCTGGAGTTGCATATATTTCCACTATAGAGTGACCTTAGACAATCGACGTTGACTAGGTATCCAACTTTTAGATGAGTAGAACTGCGTAATAGAAATCTCTCTCTAGGGCATAGAAATTAATGGAGGATAAATAATTCAGATGGGTGGATCATAAATAATTTACCCTCTGATAACTCAAGTTCTTTCAGCTCTTCCCACTGAGAGTCTTGGGGCATGTTATTAATTTTGCACAATAACCACATATTATCATAACCTTCTCCTATATGTGTCTGAATAAAATACAGTAATTTCCTATATTTCCTACTATTTCGTCTAATAGAGATATTCCTGTGCTAAGCAGGTAGAGGCTTGTATTTTGGAGCTAGAGGCTTTGCAGGCAAGTCCCACGAACAGTTCATTGTATGTGTCATTGCACAAACCTTGAATGAAGTTTCTCCTCATCCAATGAATTCATAGCATCCCTGTCCCACAGCTCAGCAACTTGGGCGCAAGGAGGTTAAAAGTGACTTACCAAGTCACTGCAGGGCAAAGTGCTGGAGCTCAGACTCTTGCTAGAGTGCGGAGGAAAGGTTTTCAGCACAAGTGACATTGCCTTCTAGAAGCAGAATTGCAATTCAGTATTTATTATTTTAGAGAAAAAGCTATGGCTGTGTCCGACTCCTGCAACGAAAAGCTGGCTGTTTTCAGAAACACTGTAACTAGCTGTATAAAGCCAAAGAGGGACAGGAAACCTTGTCTGTGTGGCTGCTAACAGTTAAAATGGAGAATTCCAGTCTGTGAATCCTGATCAGGCTCAGCTGGCAACCTGTTCAACCAGGTTCGCAGAAAGGCACTTCTAGGCTTACTCAGAGATGCAGCTCCAGGGGTGGAGGAATTTAAAACACTAAATATTTGGAAAAAAATCCCTAAGAGGCAGGGCCAGTGGGGTTTTTCTGCAGTGCAATTTTGGATGTAGGTACTTACATCCTCCCTAAAACCTGAATGCATTTCTTCAGAACTGGTCATTGGCCAGTAGAGCATTTTGTCCTGATATTTTTGTTATAAATTGTATTAAAAGCATATCAGATTTGGGATCTGAAACTTGCTTGCCTTAGTTTCTCTTCTTAGTTGAGAGTGACTGAACTGAGATGCACCATCTCCCTAAACACGATATTTCCCAGCAACATGAAATAATCGTGACACCACAACAGAACTGAGACAGGGTGAGATTAGGGCCTGATGTCCTACTTTTGTCTGCCAAGCAGTATCCGTCCCTTTTACAGGTCCTGTTCTGCTGGTGGATAGGAGACTCTTTTCTTGTAGTAACTGTTGTCACAGACAAGGGGCAACTTCTGTTTCAGACCCAAAGCTACAGTGAAGATCAAATTTAGTGCTGGTGTGCATCATACAACCAAACAGCATTATCTGTCAGGAGCGTGCTTCTGGAAAGTACAACTGTTAGTGGTGCAATGGACAGAAAAGACATTTTTATCACAAGATTTAGTGTAACAGAGAGGAATGAATGTGAGGACTAAGAAAACCATGCAACGTAAATACATATGGACAGTATACACCGTGTGGAGGATGGGAAGGCAAGAACAGGTCCATTAATAACATGAGATGCTTTCTTTTCATAATACACTGCCAATATGAAAGACCTCAGTTGCTTCATCTGTGAGACTGAAGCATCAGTACAAGTCCTTCAGTATGAGCTCTCTTTAAACCTTTTTTTTGAACAGTTACCTTATGAGGACAGGCTGAAGGAGCTAGGACTCTTCAGTTTGGAGAAGAGGAGGCTGAGGGGTGACCTCATTAATGTTTATAATCATGATTCACAGGTGAGTGTCAGGAGGACGGTGCCAGGCTCCTCTCAGTGATGTCCAGTGATAGGACAAGGGGCAACGGGTGCAAGCTGGAGCATAGGAGTTCCACAAAAATATTAGGAAAAACTTTTTCACTGTGAGGGTGACAGAGCACTGGCACAGGCTGCCCAGGGAGGTTGTGGAGGCTCCTTCTCTGGAGACATTCAAAACCCACCTGGACGCGTTCCTGTGTGACCTACTGTAGGTGATCCTGCTCTGGCAGGGGGGGTGGACTAGATGATCTTTTGAGGCCCCTTCCAACCCCTGACATTCTGTGATTCTGTGATTCTGTGATTCATTGCATCATCATGCCTGAGATGCAGTAAGTAAGGTATGTCGAAGGTGCTGGAAAACAGCATGGTGCAGAGCAGGGCATTAAGTTACTGGTGATGGAGCTCCAAAATAACAGATGGACAAGTGGCAGAGAATTGGGCATTATTGTCCTGAGGTTAATTGTGATACAAAAGGGAGAATGTTCTGATGAGTATGACAACTCAGGTAAATTAAAACCAAAGAGAAAGATTTGTCAGCTCTAATTTTAACCGAACTAGTTCTTTCTTCCTTGTTTTCAGAGTACAATACTCAGAATATTTGTGTGGTTACATGCAAACGGTAAGCACACTCTGCAGTTGGTTTCGGTACAGCCCATCAGAAGTCAGATCTCCACAATGTATATCTGTTTGTATTCCACAAACAAGCACAGATCCTCATGAATTACTGTGGGGAGGCTTGTGGACAGGGATCTGCAGGCAACAAGGGGATTATCTCACAGGCAGCTTCTTGCTTTAACAATAGAGTTCGGCCTGGAACAACTTCTTGAGTGTAATCTGTTTAAAAAGACAAAAGACAGATGCCTCATTTTTGTCAAGAGATTTTTGTATTTAAACTGTGCTTCCAAGTGAAATATGCCCTCAAGGAATCTCTCTAGTGATGGCAGACACTCATATGGCTCGCTTCTGCAGGGGCGGTGAAAATGGAGTAGAGAAAGCTAAAGCACTCAGAAGCCTTCCCCCTTGAACCGCTGCTAATTACCTCACAGAACACATCACACATTTGCCTCCTCTCCCTAACACACTGCTGCACAGCACTCTTCACATGAGCAGTGAATTTCCATAAGTCAGCGGTGACCTACATTCAAGGCAGAAGCCTCGCTGCCTGCTTTCGGAGTGCACCCTGGCTGCCTTCCAGCTCGAGCCTGAGATTCTCAGCGTTTCATTTCCTGGCTCGTCCCCGTCGGGTTCACCCGGGACTGTCTTCACTGCAGAGCATCCACATGAAAATGTCACTGTAAAAAGAAGGGTTGGAGTGAATTTTTGTGGTCAGCTTAAACACTAGTCTGACACAAGTTATAAAAAATATAGCCCACGATGAACACAAATGAATAGGTAGTGAAGAAAGCAGCAGCCCGGTTAAAACCTGGGCTTGTAAGAAGACTGCAATTCAGTCAGGAAGTGTTGTCTGAAAACCTGAATTGAATTAAAAGTTTAGTGTTTGCTCCTCTGTACCTTCACTGATAGATGAAGCTACCAACCTGCGAAGCAGTGTAGGAGTACTGAACAGCCTGACAAAAGCGCCATCGCAAACCTTTTGCGAGGACAAGATGAGAGTGTGCAAGCTGACCGCACAATTAATTTATCAACGTATTACTTCAGTTGTACACCACCAGAAAACTGGCTATGAACTTCCTACTTCTGCTTTGTGTTTTGTTCTGCAAGTGAAGCAGCTGCTCAGAGGGCTGCAGAGAGTCGTGGTAGGAGCACGTGAATCACCGACATCTTTCAAGAGGAAGCTCTGCTCTAAGTGTGGCTGTCCCAGTGGCGCAGTGACATGGAGACCGGGCTGACCAAAACCAAAGCAGAAATTAAAGAAATGAGCTGAGTCTGCTCAGAGATAACCGTTTCTGGAGAAATTCAAAACAGCTGTTCCTTTGGATTCAAACAGCGCAACTTGACAAATGCTTCAGAACAAGCCTCGCTAACAGAGTCTACAGCTATGAGAGCAACTGAATATTAGGACATGCTGCCTGGGCTCCAAAAGAGAGTTCACCCAACTCAGTTACCTCTGCCTATTGTGAAAACGTGAAGGGGCCAGAGTGGAGTGCATTCCTGTCCACTCTGCCCTGTCACACTACAAAACCACATAGACTGAAAGGGGAACAAAATAAAAATTAGCAAGTCAAACCACAAAAAAATCCCTCCAAACTTACATCCCAAGGACCAAAACTTACGAAAATTTGGCAAACCAAGGGGACCTCCTCTCGACTAGTGGACAAATAGGAAAGATATGGGGAAAAGTCATTAGGGTTTTGGCAGGGCTAGTTCAGACATCAGATCAACTGGAGCTTGTTTCAGGCAACTGACTGGGTATTTTTGACACAGACATCAGAAAGGCTGACACAGCAGAATGAAAATAAGAAATGACCATGACTTCAAAAGGATCCTCTTTCTCAGTAAGCTGGCTACTTACTGGAAGGCTACTGACCGTGGGGAAGTGCTAGCCTTTGTTTCATTTTTTCTTAGCTTCAGCCAACTGTAGCAACATGAAAATGGATTGTCAGGAGTAATACAAATAGCAGTGGTGATGGGGAGATTTGATATTTTGCTGGATTTGACTCCTGGTTATTTCCCTTAGCCATAAGGGATTTCCCGCCTTATTCTATGGCAACCTCCCATTGAGATGCTCTTGTTTAGTACCGCTCTGCCTATCTGAGGAGAGTGGGCCAGGACTCTTTTGGTGGCTGGTGGGTGCAGCAGTGTCCCTAAAGAGCAGCCAGGAGAGGGACTGCTCCTCAGTTCTCATGCCGGGAAATCACGCAGGGCCTGAGTGCAGTATGGTCGAGCAGAGCTGATCTGCCCTGGCTGAGCTGGTGCTGAGTGTCCCTCCAAAATACTCCCTTTCACTTCCATTTCCGCTTTCACAGCTCCATTCTGTGTCACTTACTTCTCTGTCTTGCTCTGTCTGCTTCTTCTTTTCTTCCCTCTCCCTCATCTCTTTCCTCCACTTGTTTTTTCTTCTTCTCATTTGCTGTGTGTTTCCCCTCAGCTATTTTTCAAAAATTGCAGCAGCCACTCTCCACTACCAGCACTCAGGGATCCTCACCCTTCAACCACAAACGCAAAGGATGAGCTTAATCCCTGAACTCTTTTCTGGTTGTTGTGCTATAGGAAAAGCTCTTTTGGACATGAATATCTAAGGCTTGCCAGCTGTGCTTTACCTGGAGAAATGTAGCAGTCAAACCTACACCATACTGATACTAGCTAGGTCCTAAGCTAGTACTGTTCTGAACCAGGATTTTAATCTGCAAAAGCAAACACAGTTGGAGAAATGCATTGTCCACCGCAGAATCCCGGATTCTTGTTTCTCATGAAAAAGCACGGGAAACTGAAGAGCAACACTTTGCCACCAGACACAGCATGAAGAAAGATAAAGACAAATGAATAGTACTGGGCTGCTTTCTTTACATAATTGCCTGGGGAAAGCACCTAAAGCAAATTTGGATGCTAAAAATGTTTGGAGGGTTAAAAATATCAAGCAATTTTTAGTTCAAAAAAAGATGCCAGTACTGTGAAACTTGACTGTTTCCTCAATGCTTGCAAGCAAATCTGCTGAGGTTCCATCTCTCCTCTCAAGAATGTGAGAGTAAAAGCTTTTCTGAAAGAAATGACACACACTTTTGTCCTCTATCACCACTGAAAACAAGCAATGTTTCTCCTTTTAAAGCTGAACCACCTCTTTCACCTATTGCTATAAACTGAGAGGTCATGTCTTGGTATCAGCAACCCATGCCTGGATGTCATTAAATTTTCTGTTTTCTTCATATCCAGCCAGCTGGAAGCCTTTCCAGGATAATTGAGATGACTGAAATGCAACTCTAACACTAGCATTCCTTCATCATGCCTGTGTAAATTAATAAAAAATTATAATAATCAGTAAACTGAGAGAAGGCATTAAATATCATTAATAGATATAGACTGAACTGGGACACCAAAAGAAAACTCATCTGGGACAATTCCTTACATTTGCTATTCATTTAATCTGTTTTGGCTTCTTAAAGGGAAAAAGGTATCTTAATTTCTTTTAGGGGTGTGGTTATTTTTAATCAAAAACCTTGTCAGTGTGCTGAGGGAACATGGGATAGACCAATTCCTCTCAAAGTAAGCAAGGAGTGTAGAATAAATTTGAGATGGACTGGGGAAAACCCATCTCACTGTTGTTTTCATTCTTTCTCCCCCCATATTTGGGACCCCTTTCCTCTTTGGTGGCCATAGGATGAAGGGGCAGAAAGAGAGCATGAGGAAAGCTCAGGCTTCACACTTGTGGTGACATAGCAAACTGAGGGTGGAGTCACAAAACCTCCATCAGCCTCGACACTGCAGAAGCACCCCCACTGGGACTGTGCCCAGGGGAGGAGGGAGCTGGTGAGGTTGGGTGGGAGGGCAGAGGGAGCTGGGGAGGTTGGGTGGGAGGGCAGAGAGCTCCTGCCAGCAGCAGGGCTGCACTGCATGGGGGGCCAGGGTGCCAGGCTGAGCTGGAGTCAAGCCCACTTTGCTAAAGCTGATGATAGGAGGAGTTTAAAATGCTTTTCTTTAATACAGGCTCGGTTATTACATCAGTACATTGTGAATTTGTATCCCATTAGTTAATCAATTTAAATGGATTGTGCAATCTGAAGGAAACAAAGAGGCAGGCGTGGGCAAGACTGCAGGGAGTAAATCCATGTTATAGTCAGTGGATGCTGAAAGGGGGACTCACTCTTCCTCCTTTTCTCCCTTCCCTTGTGCCAGCACTCTGACTGCAGGGTGCTAAGCCTACCCCTTCCTGTGGCAAGGTGACTATTTCACTTGTTCTGTTCTGTGGAGAAGCGAGGCACGCTGAGGATTCAGGGAGATCACAATCCTCAGCATGTGTAAAAACCAGATCAGCTGGAGTACAAAACTCTACTTATGTCAAAAATGGCAGACTCACCATGAAGAGCCTTTCTGTTTGGGTCCAGAGGCGCTGTGCAACAGGAAGAATTTGTAAATACTCTTTAGTTTTGGGTCTCCTCACAAAGTCAGTAACTACTCCGGTTGCTTAAAGGGCTTGGAATACAGTTCTAGGCTTGTTCAAAAAATGAAAAGAATGGTATCTTTTCTACCTCTTTCTTGCCTGCTCCCTTTATTGCAACTCACTAACCTGCGTTAAACATTCTGATGACGATTTAATTGCGTACACACTACCTGTTAATACTGCTGAAGGAAATCACATCCTTTCTGGGTTTCCTGGATTGAAGTCTGTGTAGCCCAAGTCTTGGCCTCAGAAAAGGAAAGGGAAGTTTGTTTTTTTCTTTTATAAAAGACATATGGTATTAGGAGCAGGACAGTTCTCAGGGATTCAAGCAGCCAAAGATATGTCAGGAGAACAGCAGTGCAGGGGATTTCCACTAACACTGTTTGTTTGGATCCTGCTTCTCAGACAGAATTTCAAATTTGCATGTGCAAACTGATACATGTACAACATCTAATGTGCAAAGGCAGGATTTGTGCATGCACAACCCTGTTGCATGAGGAAATGGAAAATTCTGCTGAGACATTAGATTCACACCACATGCAAAACTTGAATTTCTGTACTAGCTACAATAAAGCTAGCTTTACATCTGACTTTCCTCAGGGCGTTGCAGGCTAGAAAGATAGAATAATATTATCAAGAGTGATTGGGAAGATTTTAGAGCAATAAATGTGGTGCTCAAGGATTTAATAATCACTATTGTACACAAAAAGCCTGACAAGTGTGTGTGGGTGGGAAGTAAAGTCAGCCTGTTCCTTATGCAAAATCATGATCGATAAAAGGAGAGTGATGGTTGGGGTTTGAGGAGGGGGTTACGTTGTAAAGAACTGGGATAAGTGAGGCACAGTAGCTGCAGTCAATATAAATCAGTTCAAATTTTAGTCATCACTGTATACTGCAAGGCCTGGGGACAGACTGTTTATCCCTTGTTGCTTCTCCCTCCCAAACTGTTACCAGCCACCCTACCGTTCTGCTTCAGGGGCACAGCCGCTGCAGCCCCCTCTTCCTCCTCCGCTCTCAGATTTTATCTTGGGCCGCCTATTTCCTGGCACGAGATTTTGTCTACACCCTACCATTTGCACCCTGGTGTGACTACATAAGCAAGAGCTGCACAACTTTGCAGCCAGAGCCCCATCTGGTCTATCCCAGGCCCACCAACCCCTCACACCTCTCAGAGCTGGGATGAATTCACTATAAAGCCCACTGCTCTCTAGTAGCAGGCTATTGTGCGGCTCTTTGAATGCACCCTTAAAAATGTTGTGTGCTGGGTTGCCTATGAAAATCTGAACCGCAACAGGGAAGTGATACCTTCAGCTTGCTGTGTTGATCAGTGTTGACCCCTTTGCCCTCTTATTTGATTGTCTATGTTCATCTTCTGCACAACTTCTACTTAACGGGACTGGGAAAAGCCTTTAACATGCTCTCTGATTGGAGTCATGCATGGAAGAGACCACAGATGAGATTGCTGAGCACTACATCCATTAAATCTCCAATAAGTGGAAATATAAAAACCAGCATCAAGCAACCTGGTCTGTCTTGACTGATCTGTTGCAATAAGCAGTGTCTCAGCTGTTCCGGCTTTTGTCAGTCATCTCAGAACATGCTAGCACAGTGCTCAGGCCCCATATGCACCGAAGTATGCAAGTACAGCCCACATTACAGGTCAGCATTTATTCAGGAATTGGTGAGTACACTCTTTAGATTTCACTTGTGATAATCAAATAATGAGAGGTCACAGACTGGGAAGGCATTCAGAAGAAAGAGCTTAGCCTCTTGGCCCAGCTTGCTTGTTCTCACATTTCCTTCCCAACCTGTAGAGCCATTTTCTTCCTCTCCACCCTGAAACACTTTCTGCCCTGTGTCATGCAGTTACACACACCCTCTTGGGGTGTGATGTGGATACGTTCAAAACCTCTTGGTGACAGTAAGAAGAAAAAAAGCTTGAGAGAGCCTGTTCTTGTCAGCCAGCAAGGCGTCATCATGCAGGTACTGTGGGTGTAAAGCCTGGTGCATTTTCCGTTGGTGGGCTTCTGCACCCCTGCTCGCAGAGGATTTGCAAAATCTCCTCTGCCGGAAGCAGAGTGTTGTGTGTACAAATGAGAAAACCACCGCTGCCTTTTTCTCATCTATTATCGGTGATCTCTGGTGTGTTCAGTGCAAAAAAACCCCAAACAAACCAAACGCCAAACTCAGAGAGTAAAAAGCACTGAAAATGCTGTTTTAGACCACAGAAGTCTTTTGCAGTTCTTGACTTTCAAGTTCACAGCTGGGACAAAACCTGTATTTGTGGCCAGCCCTCATCACAGGGCATGTAGTTATAGGGTGAAGCATAACAGTTTCACACTGAAAGAGGGTAGATTTAGATCAGATATTAGGAAGAAACTCTTCACCTTGACGGTGGTGAAGTACTGGAACAGGTCTGCCCAAGGAAGCTGTGGATGCTTCATCCCTGTCAGTGTTCAAGGCCAGGTTGGATGGGGCTTTGAGCAACCTGGACTAGTAGGAGAGAGGTGTCCCTGTGCAGAGCAGAGGGGTTGGAACTAGATGATTTTCAAGGTCACTTCCAACCTTTACCATTCTATGTTTCTATGATTCTATGAGCCTGCATGGAGGTAATGCATTTGGACCCCTGCATCCCTGTGGGGTGCTCCTCTGGACAGACACTATGCTGGAGGTGAGAGGCACAGAGCGGAAAGGTCCCAGTATAAACAAGAGGTTTAGGGTCATCCAAATGGTACAAGGCAACATGGAAACTAAGTTCCCCCACACATGTCCCGTTACCTGTCTCCAGCCTGCTTGAGGAAAGCAGTAAAATCAGCTGCAACAAATAGTGTCAGATACACTGGGCTCTACTAGAACTGGAGATGACTGTAAACCTACAGTGACCTGGTTTACTGTCCTTTCCAAAATATTTCTCACTGACTATTCTTGTTAGCCATTTATATGCCCATTCCCTGGGTTTAGAGAGGTGTTCAGCAAGCCCCTCGGGGAATGCAGCAGCGTTAGCAGTGTTTTGCATCCAAGCCAATGTCCGTTTCTCTACCATCATTGCCCCAGGATTACTTCACAGCCAGCAAACGTCAAAAGTCGGATACAAAAGCAATGATAGTGGTCTCCCAGGCTCATGTGGCTGAGGGGCTCAGCAGCTGAGCACCAGCTTGCCTGTGGAATGGGGAGTGGAGAGGTACTGGCCCAGAGGGCACCTCGGTGCCTGGGGCACCTCAGAGGATGTTTCTGCTGCAGAAACACAGATTGGGGCTGGGATTTGGTGGCAATTCCCAGCAAGCTCAAGCATGCCACACAGCAGGATGGTGCTGGGTAGGCAGTGGTCTTGGCCAGAGACTTCTCTCCTGAGGAGTAAACAGTCAGGACTACCAAGCATGTACATGTCCAACCCTGTATGTGCCATTAAGGATCCACATGAGAAGATATTAAATGTATCTGAAAACTTCCGTGCAGTGATGAGTCTGTGATGCTCTTACGTAGAGAAGCTAAGTACTGCCAGGAGAAGCGTGTACTTGTTGCTTATACATCAAAAAAAATCATCTGTGCTGTGGTCTGTTCAAATTCATCCTTCAACCCTTTCCTACTGCTTTCCTCTCAGATAATATTTTCCCAGTGCAAGAGACAGATATCTCTCTCTTCCGCAGAAATAACACATCAACAAACCCATGATATCAACGTGTATGTCCCCTGTGTACAGCCCTATTAAGCAGTGCTACTGCTCAGGGCTGGATGAATCACCCTGAGCAGGGCTGTTTCTAAGCACAAGCTGTATGTTCTTTAAAGCAAAATAGGAAATACCTGTGCTTAGGTCTTATAAGAGTACATGCTTGAATCAAAGCAGACAATTTGTAGCCAGGGTCGGGTTCACAAGAAAGGGCGAGGTTGCTATAAAATCATAATGATAAAGTTTCCTGTTTTTAAAGATGGATTTCAACTACGATTATTGCTGCCTCAGAGAAGGAAATCGACGCCTGCTAGCTGAAAATTACCTTACAATTTCTCCTTGCATTTGTGTGCCAAAAATTCACACAAAAATGTGATTTGTGCTGTAAATGAGAGGAAGCTTCCTTTCAGAGTTTTCAGCTACAGCAAATTTGCTACACGCTTGCAAAATTAAGGCTGCTCTGTTTTTTGCTGTTATGCAAACTTTATGCTTTCTCCTTGGCAACGCAGAGTGTCCTTAAGAGCTAGAAGTGCTCAGTGTCTTATGACTTTATTTTCCTTGTGTACACAATGATTAAAACAAAAGACAGCTGTTAATTTCAGGAAAAAAAGCCACAATGTAATAAATCTTTTGTCCTGCGCCATAATAACTCTCCTTTTCAGGCAGACAAAATTTAGCCTAAGTGTTGTCTGCTTTTGGTACTACTTACTGTAAGAAGGTGTTCTTTTATTTATAAGTATATGGGAAAGCTGGCTGCACATTATAGAGCTGCCACTCATGTTATAGACAGAAGGTGAAACCTCACTTATTTTTTTCTTCTTGAATGACACTTCACCAAAGGCATGACATGCTTTCTGTGTCCTGAAATAAGTAGGCACTGATTGTTTTTCACCAATGTCATCATGTGCTTTTGTGATACAGGTGACAGATTTCGTGTTTGTTCCCATTTTGCTGTGAATTGCCTTGAGTCAGTCAACCAGAAGGTTCTGAATCATCTCCTCGCCACCAATGCTCACCTTGGCAATGCTGGGAGGAGCAAGGCAGGAGGAGGTAAAGTGCTGAGTGTTTTCCTAGTTATCCAGCCCAAGAAATAATCGTACTTTATTCCACATTGGAAGGGGCGAGAGCAAGCTGTCACATCATGAGCCTCTCTTCCACCTGACCACAAACTGTCCCCATGGCAAACATCTGGTTTGCTTCAGTGTCCCAGGAGCACTAGAGAGGTATCCTTTCCCACAGCCAGGCTGTCATGTGAAGTCTGGGTTTGTCCTTTCCAGAGATCAATCTGTACTATGTGTTGCAATTTGAAGGGTAGCCATAAAACTGAGTGGACACCTATCTTTGGAACAAGGTTGGTTTTCATTCATTCTGCCCTGGTTCTAACCAGAGCTGAGTAACTACTTGTAATTGATAAGAACTGTTATAGTAAAATCATCTTATTTCAAAACAAGACTTCAATCACAGGATGTGTTTTTCAGAAGCTGTAGAATTGTTCCTTAGGTCAGAATTTCCCCATATGAAGATCATCCCCTGTTTGTAGCCTTAATGCGCAGAGTGACTTGAAAACCCAAACCACTGTGAATGCTATCAAGTGGCAGCAACACATCATCAATAGGGTAAAACTAACCTGTCTCATGATGGTCTAAGCCCAGCTCACATTCTGTCAGCGGGTGAACAATCCAACGTTTGATGAATTCTGCTTCACAATGATAGGAAGAGCCAACATTGAAGGGTCAAAAAGTGATGTTGCTATGAACGCTTGGCTGCCAAAAGTTGCAGGTGACCTTCATAGGGCTAGAGCACCACAGAACAGATACGTAAGGCAAGTTGATGTGCTGCCACTGAACCACGTGGCATTTATTGGGGCAATCATTGTAGGAGATTAAAAGTTTTCTTGTAGAATATTAGAATTAATTGTGGGTTTGCTTAAAATTACAATGAACTGAAATTTGTTTTGTCTTATGAGTGACATTGCTTAACATGAGTAGCCAGATTTAGTGAAGCCTTAGGGCCAGACTGTGGGCTCTTATCTAAGTACTGATGAGCTTAGGCTGAAGAAAGGCCCGGAAACCAGTGTTAATTAAGAAAGATAAGATCAACAGAAACTGCATCCTTGAGATAAAGAAAAGAATGCCCACCTGGAAAGAGAGAAAGCAAGGAACAAAAATACCCCAGACCCAAATATTATTATTGAATGGAATCATCATGTGAGGGGAGGTTAACTTAGATTGTAGGGTATATAATTGCCCAGGGATTTTTTTGTTCAGGGTCTCTCCCAGAGGTTTCCAGCCCAAGATGAAATAAACTGACTCTGCGGCAGAAACTAGGGTCTGAACCTTTCATTACACTTGGGGCTAAGGCTGTATCCAGCTGCACCTAGACTTCTCTCCATGAAGAAGTTTAGAAAGCAAGGGGATCCAGTCTGAGCCTCAGGAGGGTCCTGCTGGACTCTTCTGTAACAAGCATGCTGTGGCAGAACCATGCAGAACTTCATTGCTATGCTTCCATACCAATGCTAAAATGCGTGGATGCAAAAGGGATCCTTCCTGGATGCAGTTATTTGCTTTTAGTTTTCAACAACTGCTGTGGAGGACAATGCAGTAGCACAGGATTCATGTAGCTAGAAAACACTGAGTCAGCCTGCTTTATTTAATAATTTCAACATCTCTATGGATTTTGAGGGAGGTGTTGTAGAGGACTTAGTGATCCTTCTGCTTGATTTCAACTGTACTGTAGAAGGTGGTACATACAGTTCTTTATTGAGTCCCTCCTACACATCTCTGGTTTTGGAGGATGAAGATAAATTTGGAGTCACCTTGAATCTCCTCTTTCTTTCAGGGTATTTGTTGTCAAAGTAACTAGGTAATTTGACACAAAGAAGGTAATTTGCATAGATGTGATGTTTTAGAAATGGGGGTACTTATGAAATGGTGTGTGAATCTGGGGTCATAGTTTGTCTTCTGGGAATCATAGAATCATAGAATTGTCAGGGTTGGAAGAGACCCTAAAGATCACCTAGTTCCAATCTCTCCACCACTGGCCTCATACACTTTCAGTAGACTTTCTAGGATTAGCAGATGAGAAGTATGGGAATAGATAAATCATTTAAGAAAAAAAACCTAAAAATAAAATCCCAAGAGCTCTTTTTCAAGTTTGTTAGTTTTTTGAAAAATGTCTTCAAACCAGTGAAACTCACATTGTCTTCTGAAAAGTTTCTGTGCAGTTAGAACCCATTCCATACACACCCTTGTGTATTTTCAAGATAATGCTTTGCAAAACCCACTGCAGGGGGCCTCCACTTCAGGTTTTATATCTCTGTAGCTCATCTTCTGACTGTGGAGTTACCACTGATTCACCTTTTGAGACTTGGATTAGGGTCATTCATGAAGTTCTTGTCCCACTTGTACCATATTTTAAATGCCTGGATTTGGTCAAGAAGTGTTTTTTTCCACCTTGGGAGCACTTTGGAGTTGTGGTCCTCTTGTCTGCAGCAAAAAAAAAATGAGGAAAAGTAAGGGAAAAAAAAAAGATACGGCTGGAGCATCTGCAGCTATTGGAGCAGTTCAGGGATTATTAAGTGGATGTTTCAAGATGGTGTATTTTATGTTGAAAATGGATGTGTGGCCAAATGTCCTAAGGACATTTGGGAAAAATCAAAGCAGTTTAAAGCAACCTTTGCCTGTTTAAATCCGATATATAGTCCACAGGAATGAAGGAATTCAGCAACTATTTATGAACATGCCTATACTGCTAAATAAAGGGGAGGAAGAGAGGACACACAAGATTGGATCCTGGTCACCTGCCTTGGTCATTGCTAGCTCATTGCCTAACCCTGGTTTGGGCCATTCCAACAAGAGAAATCTGCTCTGGAACGGACCATGAGAGTTCATTTGGTGGTAGGAGATGAGTTCCTGGACTTCTTTCATGCAGTAATAAAGACAGCATCTTGACCATCTTGCCAGACTCTCCTACTGCCTTATAACCTAAGCATATTTAAAAGAAATTATGAAGAAAAGATGAATTCTGAGCAATCAGTAATGAATTCTGAACAATCAGTAAGACTATTTCAGTCATGCAGGGAGCTGGTCTCTGTTGTTGAATAACACATAAAAAAGCCAGCTCGTGCATGATGCAGAGGACTGGACTGGTAGAAATGCACTCCATTGATTTGGACCAGATGACCTCCAGAAGGACTAGATGACCTTGAGATGTTCCCTCCAACCTCAACCATTCTGTGATTCAAATGTCTGAAAATTTCTGAGGGTTAACCTCATCCCAGAAAAAAAATATAATTTGTCTGGTATATATGCTTGTCCACGCTACCCTAATTTTGCCCTGAGAATTTCCGTTCTCACTGCTGGAATGGCATAAACATAGAAACAAAAGTGTGACATAAACACCTTGCTGGGAACTATGTCTTATTCAACAGAAATGCCATTTTATGCCCAGTTTATGTCCAAATCACACCTGACTGCTGGTATATATCACAGGATCATGTTCAAGAATCAAATGGCAACTATTCCTACCAAAGTCAAGCAAGGCCTCAAAGCAAAATAGTCAGCCTATTTGTTCCTATAAAACACCTTTGTTTTTCAAGTATTAGCCAGTAAGCTGGATTTTCTGCTGTGCATAGCACCAAACTCAACTAAAGCTGAAAGCTGACGGTCCTCCCATTGCTTCCACTTTCTAGTCACTGGACTTCAATAACCTATAGCCATGTTCTGCAGAGGTGGAGTGAGGGCTAGGACTTTCAAGCCACAAGATTTGGGGATTTTCAAGCCACAAGAACTTGTGGCCATGAACAGACACATGTGCACACACCAGGAGGTCAAGCCCCATCAGAGAGAGAATAACACTGAAAGACATTCATAGAGCAATGTCTGCCCGAGTTTTTAACAAACCACACAGTGGTTTAGAAGAAGAAAAGAAGCCTTTCTGCAGGCCAAGCACATCTTTAAATATACACCTGGAATGCAAGAAGTTTGAGGTGGGAACAGAGCAGTTTTGCTTCACAAAGAATCCTGGAAGGCCTTGGGGGAAGATGAAATTCAATTACATTTCTTAATAAACTTATTTAATATAGCTGAAGGGAGATGTTTTTGCTCTGTAATTTGAACACTTCAGAAAGAAAGCAACATAGGGGTAGAGTGTGCACTGAAGACTGAGGCTAAAAATTGCTTAAACTTTGGAATTCACTTTTTGCTTGTCCCAAAGATCCTGAACAGCAATACCAATGTACTTCTGATCATGGTCTTAGGAACCATCTATCCTTTGGTTAATACTTTGAAACCACCAGGAAAATTTGTTGTGACCTGGATTCTGGTTCACTAGAATTGGACAGGACCAAACAACTCTGTCTCAGATGACTTAGCACAAATGTGAAGAATATAAGAGCAGCAGGAGAAAATTTTATGCTGGGATTTTAGAACAGTTACACGAAATGCAATTGCACACCACTGGTATAAATTACATTTAACACAGGTTAGCTGGAATGAACCTACAGTTTGCCATACACAGAGTTGTGAGAAGAATAGCAGCTCATTAACACTCACTACATTCCCCCCTTTTCATATTCTTAGGTATTTTATCATGAGGCTTTTATTTACTTTTACACATAAAAGTAATTTTGTGGATTTGTTGGTTAGTTTGGTTTATATGTAAATGATCTTTTACAAAAGACACTTATTTGTTTCTCAAGCATTTAGAGCTAGCTATTTAAGCTCATATATATGGTGTGGTGATACTTTTGAGTGATGATTAGTTCAGTATAACAGTAAAACTCATTGCACAGGAAGTATTGAACAGGCAGAGATTTCTCAATAACGATGAAGAATGTGTTACTTGTAAAATGAAGCCAAGACTAAAAACTGAGGGATGGCCACAACTTTAGCTAGGTGGAAAATAGCTCAGATTCAAACTGAGAAATGGGAGTGAAATGACCACCTGTCTAGCCCAAGCTGTTTTCAGTGGTCTAGGCAAAAAAAACACCACACAAAAAAACCCCAACAAAAACCCAACCTAAAATAAAGGAAGAAGAAAGTTGGCTGAGGAGGTCTCCACCGGGATTTCTGACACATTGTTACTGTGTAGGCAGTATGGGAACCAGGCTTACCTCAAAGCAAGTCCAAAACAAAGGGAAGTGGAGCCCTGTGCTAACGGCATCTTAGAGTTCCAGGAGGGAACTGCCTTCATCTGTCACAGGTGACAAGCTTAGTTTAGCAATGGTAAACTTACTTAAGAGACCAGTAAGTAAAGGACTCCTTCAAGCCACTTGCTAATTTGGTTTAAGGAGGAAAATACTTTAAACTCTTGCCATAGGCACCAGCTGCAAGTCCCAGCTAAGAGAAATTCAGCAAATATTCTTGTTCCAAGCAGTAGTATCACCGCTTGAATCCTAGTCTTTGGACTATGAATTAAGCAAAGGTTGCTTATTTGACATATGCCAAAGAGAATATCATTTATGATCTTAACTTCAAGGCACCCAGTGGTACATTCTCATCCAAAATTCAAGTAAATTTCAAAGCTGCTAGAGCTGCATAACTATTTCCTTCACAAGGAATTAGTGGCAATGGACACAGTTTTTCATGCGACGAGGATTCAGGTTTTTTCCTTAGCTTTGATTTTGTTATGCATATTCGTCCTTTAAAAAATATTTCACATGCAGATTATTTTGCAGCAAAATCAAAACTTTCAGGCACTAACGAGATTCTGAACTGATGAGCAAGGAGCAGTTTGATTTCTCTTCTGCTTTTAGCAGCTTCTGGAGTTACTTGTGCTTTCAGAGAGGCAAAGTTGAGCAACTGTTGCAGGGTATTCATTCCCAGCAAGCAACCTGTTTTTAAAATTCAAGCAAACATGATTCTCTCTCAGTGTCTGTGAATTCCAGACATCCAGCTGGGTTCTGCTGATAATGAAAAGGAACTGACAGCTACGTCCCAGCTGTCCCAACACAGAGTTAACTTCTCCGTTTCATAAAGAGAAAACCAGTCCCCATTTTTCCTTGTGTCCCAAGGGGGAACAGGGTGATTTGGCATCAGAAATGGTATCTGGCATGGGTGAAAGTAGAATAGTAAGTGGTAAATTAAAAGATCTTGCACTTTTATGACTGAAGAAAAAGTCATCAGGTTTTTAATGTTGAGTAAACTATGAAGCAATACATCAACTTCACATGCAATATATTTCCCTTCCATTCGCATCCTTGTCCAGTATACTCTTCTAAACCAAAATATTAATGTTGAGACTGGACGCATGACAGGGCGCGATGAGTGGATCATGGAGCGATCCCTCTCCAGCAGCACCAGGCTCCGGCAGCAATGCATACTCACGGGTGTCACTCTGAGCACGTATAAATGTGGTTCTTTGTTCTATCAGCTGCTCTGCGTGTGATACAGGGCTGTTTCGGAAACAGGAGTTCCTTGTTTATGCTGCACTGAAGATGAATTAATATATACTTAGTTAGTAAGATATCCTCAGATTGAATCTCCAGCCTTTCAGCCACAAAAAGTTAAAATTGCCAGGGCCTTTTTAGAAGAGCTATCAATTTCGTGATTGAGTTCTTGTGCCCTCCCTCCAGTTTGAGTGTGTAGTGCATGCCAGCCCTGATGTCCCTCAGTGCTTCATATTTACAGTTGTGTGGAAACAGCAGCAGTTACTTATATCTGCTCCTGCCTGCTTCCTTCCTTGTCAACTGATTGCTGTTCTTAAGGCACACAGTGCAAACCTACTCATCATGACCTTCCCTGGACACAGCCGTCCTTACAAGTGGAGGAGGTTACTGTTGGGGTTGCAGCATCCCTTCAAAAATATTTGCAGCCTCAATTTGTTGTGCTGAATAATTTTCCTATCTGAATTAACTCTTACTTTTTTTTTAAGCTTCTAAAAAGATGTTTTTCTGCATCTCCCCTCTCCAGTCTATGATCCCAGTGTAGGAATTTTTGCAGGGCCTGATTGCTTCTACTTCCTAATAATTACTTGCTAATTACCTTTGCCACCGAACATTTGCTAATAATCACCACAGTGATATCTAGGAGAACACTTCCTCCCTCTAAGAAGTATGTAAGATATTTATGGCAATTGTGGAATAACATCTGCTATATGGAAACTTTTCAAATGGAATACCAATGTAAGTTAGCAGTGAATTTAAATCCAGCATGCATGCAATAAGAAAAACCCTTTTAGACCAAAAAATCCAACTTTCCCATGCCCAAATTCATAAATGTTCCCTTTCCTTGTCAAACGGCATTGTTTCTAACGTAGTCTCTACTGATAAAAGTATTTTAATGTTATTCTACCTTAATACCTGCCATTAGCACATCCAGATGAATTAAAGCAATCCAGCCCAATGCTACAGTATCTTCTAGAGGTGATAATGTGGGATGTTTCCGCATAACAACACTGCTCAAATGTGTAGAGAAATCTGGGGAAAAACAGCCATGAGCCAGGGAATATGGCTATATGGCCAGCTCTCCTTCCTACAGAGGCTGACGGCTGCATCATAACCCAGGACTAGTCAGCATCACCGGATTTGTGTGAGCTGCTCCTGCTGGATGTGTAGCTTGGTGTTGCCTCTTGTCTGCTAGAACATGGAGGGAGAAAGGAGGTGCAGCAGGCCCTCCAAGCAGAAAAGCCACCATCCCAGCATCACGTTAACCTACACACATCCTTGCCTACACAGAAATTCTCTTTTGCAATTCCTCATCACCATTGCAGATGCCCGTTTCCCGTGGGGCAGAGGGAGGAAGTGGAATTTAGCCACTGTGTCTCAAAAACATTTGTAGTATTTTGTCTTCACTACCCAACTGAGGTCACAGAGCTACATTGACTTTCTCTGTACACACACATTAATATGAACTGAAGAAAACATCTCTGTGTTCCAGGCCAGTGTTTTTTTCTTCTTTTTTTCTCCTCTCTGTAATCCTATCAATCACCATGTAATCTGTGGTACAAAAGTATGTCTGTACTTAGGTGCAGGACTGAACATGAACAGGCTGCCCAGGGAAGTGGTTGAGTCACCATCCCTGGAGACATTTAAGAGAAGTAAAATGTGGTGCTTAGGAACACGATTTAGTGGTGGACTTGGCAATGTTAGGTTTACAGTTGAACTCGATGATCTTAAAGGTGCTTTCCAACCTACATGATTCTGTGATTTTATGTTGTGCACAGAACATGCAAAACAAGATGCTGCCAATGCTGAAATAGTCCTTTCAGATCTTTGACTCTAAACTAAGATTGCAGCTTTCATATTTGCTGAAAACTATTAACAGCAATCTCCTTTCTCCTTTCTTTCTTTCTTTCTTTCTTTCTTTCTTTCTTTCTTTCTTTCTTGCTTGTTTGCTTGTTTCACCTGTGTAGCAGAGCTGATGCACTGATACCAATACACACTGAGGAGCAGCTTTATGCCACAGAACATTTTGCAGACAGCAATGGCAGAGTGCCTGAAAGAACACAGATGAATGAAAGAAGCTATGCTAGAGTACAAAGAGCTGAGCCCACCATCATGAGGTCAAACTGATACCATTGTTCACTGCAACTATTCTACAGTGCAGACACACTATGAGTAAGGGGAAGAGAAACAAAATGTAAGTAGTGTAGGTTTGGCAGCATGAGATCCCGTTAAACACCTGAGCTCTTTAGTACAGCCAGAACGAGTGTGGAGCTAATTGGGCATGGGTTACTGAAACATTCCTCCAAAAGACAGAGTGGAGCACTGCTGAGGTCTCAGGTTGAGTATAATGCAAGGGCCAGTGCTGAAAGCCCCAAAGCTGCTGGGGCTCACCACAAGTGTTAGAGGAGGCTCTTTCATTGCAACCTGTTGTCTCCTATTCCCCATTTCTAGTATTGTGGCTTTGCACTAAAATACAGTATGTGTTGATACTTCAATGTAGGAAGAGGGACAAGGTCCTGCAAGGATCCCCTCATCCTTTTTAATAAATCCACCTCTGACTCTTCAGGAATGAAAACAACCCATGGGAGGAAAGGAAAAGTGAGATGATGGGTGATGCTCATAGTCTGCCTGAGGATGCTCTACGCAAATAGGGTCAAGGTCATACTGTGTGTGTGAAAGAAGAATCCAGGGAGACATTAGCGTCAATGATGGAACAGTGTGGACAAATTTAGTAAGGGGTTGTGGTACTTAATTCCAAATGCATATTTACTGTTACCAACTGAGACAAAGCATTCCTGAGTAGGGAAGGGACAGAATTTCTTTTATATCTGCCTAGAAGAGAAGTCACCCGGACTGAATACAGTTTTATACAGAACAACTGAAAAATTAGCAATGCCACCTTTGTAGCTAAAGTACTAGTGACCTTGTTTTCATTTTTAAACTATGATTTTTGTGAATTTATGCATCACTCAAATTTATTGTAAAAAGAACATGGTTACACAAATTTTATTTTTCTTGCTTGGAAAAATGATTTCACATATAGCCTCTGTTGAAATAGCAAGACTATTGACCTTAGAGAAACATGTTTAATGTATTCCTTGAATAGATAGAATAGACACAAAAACACATAGTGGTCAGACAAATCTTTTGTGCAAATGTGATGTCCTATTTGGAATGTTATTTTGAATATGATTATTTATTTATGCAAATGTTTATAGTCCTGCTGAGTTCTGCAAATATTTTTGTGAACTAAAACCTGCTTGTCCATTTGTTAATGAATAGCAAAATAGAAGTGGTTTCAGACACTGCTTCGGTTAATGAGCTCTCTTATTTCCAGAGGTGCTCAAATACCATATTATTGCATTCACCAAATGTATTGAGAGGGTATTCACGAGTGACTCACGAGCTATAGCAAGTGACTTATCAGAAGGAACTAAATATATCATTCTTCCTGATTCTGAAGGAGCACCTGCAAATATGTGTGTGGGAGACAGTGAGGTCTTAATATGATGTACTGCTGAACAAAGGTTGTACACCAAACGGCATCACTGAGATTGACAAGATGTCTTCTGTATCACCATGCCGGTACGGGTGAATGAGCATAGCCTGGTACCAGTTTGGGAATAAGATGGTAAGGAAGAGAGAAAAAAATCCAGAAATTTAATGACAGAATATTCTTAAAGACACTCTATGAAGAGTCCGCAGATTAAGAGGAATTCCCCTCTTCAGAGTAAATAAAACAATTAGAAGGTGTGTTAGCTGAGATGGCCTGCACTGGCAAGAAGAGGATGAAAACCACCAACTATTTGATAATGTACTCTAACTCTAACACTTGTATGATTCCACAACTTTGCTGTGACATCCAAAAGTTGAGTTACTTCATACAGCCATGTACCACAACTTCAACATGAAGCAAAAGCTCCCAGAAGAGACTATCTATTATTTTGTAGCTCCTTTCTATGGTTCCTCACTGTTTCCTTGGGCTACGAAGACCTGCAAATCGAAGGCCAAGTCAAGCCTATGAAAAACATCTATGTCTCCACCTAGCAAGTGCACCAAGGAGTTTCTGAAGAGAAGCGTAGTAAACCTTCTGTGTCAAGCATTCAGCTGCAATGATAACAGGGAGAAATGTAGACATGCCTGGAGGTGAGGTGGGGTGGAGAAGGAAGAACTCATCCACTATCTCTTGCTCTCTCCACTCTGAATTTTATAATTTTCATGCATCTATGTTTTCCAGACGCAAAGGAGTCTCATTCCGCATTCTCCCAAGACACGCTATTGTCTATCCCAGAGCTGCAGGCTGTGATGTCTTCTTCCCTCCTGTTAGTTTCCAGCTGAAACAGAAGAGCAGACAGTGTGTGGCTGGCACACAGAGGAGCAAAGGAAAATGCTTTTATTTTGTGCCCATAGTTTTTAATTAAGGCTCCAGCAGGATTTTTCTGCACAGGGACCTAGATTACCTAGTACAAAACTGAAAGGGTGGGACATGGGGAATAATGAATCCTAAACCACAAAAACTGTATTCATCAAATCAATTTGGGCTACTGGGAGGCCAGGGAGCATTATGGAAATAAGGCAAAGGGGTGAAGCAACGTCTAAAGACCCAGAAACAATGAGCTGCACTTTCCCAATCTCTTCTGGGAGGCAAAAAAACGTGGTGCAGGGCCTCGGTGGCCACGGCTCCTGCATCTCCCTTGTGCTGGCACAGCAGCTGTCCCTACTCCACGGGGGATCTCTCCTCCGAGCGGTTGACCCAGAGAGGAGATTTCTGCGTGACTGAGCATGTAGGCACTGCGGGGGCTCTGGCAGTCTTTTTTTTTTTTTCTTTTTTTTTTTCCTTTTTTTTTTTTTTTTTTTTGTTGTGGCACCATAACCCCAAATTGCTGCTGACTGCCAGGCTAAATAATTTCTCCCTGTCTCTCCTTTGACTGTTTACACTCTCAGATTGTTGCGGACAGTTACTAGGGTTTGTCTTGGTCATTGTTTCACCAGCTGTAATATTAGCACATACTTTGCACTCCCAAGTTTTCTACACATGCCATTCACTTCACTTCTTGGGTTATTTTTTCAGAATTTCCTCTGTTTTGTCTGAGTGCTTTTCATATGGAAGCATTTACAGCTGTTTGCAAGGCTATGTTACCTATCATGCCAATTGTTACTTGAATTGTGAGAGCAGGGCAATTGTTAAATGCTTCAGTTCAACATTAAATTTATTGCAGTGACTTAAAATATTCTCTTGGCAGCATTTCAGACTGTCTTGAAGCAGTAGATCCCAGATTCACTTCCCAGTTGTCAGGTAGAGACCAACATATTTAGGACATCCTGACTGATTTTATAGTGGGACCCAGATAAATGCGATTTGGGTCCCACTCCTGCCCTGTGTACCTTGCTTCCCACGGAAAGCAGCTGGGCAGGGGCACAATGCTTTCCTGCAGACCTCCCAGTGGGGCCAAGCAAGGGGTCAGGACTGCAGGGCAGAGGCGCCAGCAGGGAGCCTCTCTCGCGGAAAGATCTCAGTGCACACTGAGAGAAAAGTGGAAGGAAAATAAAGGGAAGAAGACAAGGTTATAGCAACACTTCTGTGGGTGGTACAAATGTCTGTGGGTGGTAGAACTCTAGAGCCCAAGCTAGATTTTCCTCATTAGCGTGGTGTGACTGGGTATTGTCAAAAAGCTTAACTTTGTAGTGACTGCTGGCAAAACATTTCGGAGCGGGGTTAAGAAGAGGAAAATGCTTAACTTACAACCCAGTGCTGGGGAGCGATGTGTGATTTGAAACATCATATAATAAACGGACAAAGTACAACATAAGACAACATCTCAAAAAAAAATGAAGAGTCTTAGAAAAAGAGACGTAAAATACAGCGTAGTTACCTGACTTAGCCTCAGCTTATTCAGCCATGACTAGCCCCAGATATGTTTAAACGTCTGAAAAGCAAGCCTTATTTAAGGAAGGGCAATAAGCGAACAAGTGCAATCTTAATTGTGCAACTGCACAGTTGTACATTGAGGCTATCCTCAGCTTTCTCTCCTGGCTTGATGGGAGGGATAAAAGCAGAAATAGGAGCTGAATGTAGCAATTTCTATCTTCCTCTAGCACTGAATTCAAACTTCTGACTAGACGGAAGTGTAGAGGAGTCCAGTGAAAAACATTCACAGAGTTTTTAATCTGTGTTAAACTTTAATCCTATCCCATGTCCTTATCAATCTTACTTGCATTGTGTATGGAAAACTGCTTCTTGTTGAAAGGATGAGAACAATGAAGTGATCCTTCAGCTCTTCCCCAGCTCCTCAGGTGCTTTCAGCTTCCTGCTAACAATATAGAAACATTGTTTTTATTAATTTTTTAGAAAATCCAGCAGGGGATATCACCAAGTTCCTCCAGTGCTGGAAGCCGGAATTTTGGTTCCAATTCAGAGCTGAAAACAGTTTTGTGAAGTCAACCTAAGTCCCCAGAGAGTTGCTTCGTCCTGCTGCAAACACAGAAGTAAAAAAGCATGAACAGCTGCTGCAGCCAAGATCTTATGCATGTTCCTGCATAACCTACATGAAGACAGCTTGTCATAGGTTGTGGTAATGCCTGAACTCTTTGCAGTCTAACAGCTTGCATAAAATTTTGAACCAAATCAAAAACAAGCTGTAGCCAATGCCTGGGTGACCCAATATATGCCAGCCTTTTATTATTCAACTAGTTTCATAAAAATCTGTTTCCTACAGACTTTTGTCTTCTGGCTGATTTACATTTAGTGAGGTTCAAGGTCTGATTAAAGCATTGACTTTGACTGGGATTTTCACAGCTTTGTCTCCTGTAGATTGACTTTGGTGTAGCAGTGCCTGACTTTGCAGGCACAGGCTAAAGCCTTGCCCTCTATTACGCTAGAGTTAGAGCCTTTTTCCCCCACTGACGTAGAACCTTCTCCTTCTAGCACTGGCTTTCATGGCGCCTATTTTGTTGATGCCTCTGCCTCTCTTTCAAATTTTGCTGGTGCCTATGAATGGACTCAGACTTTAAACAAATGGGCAGAGAGGCAGAGAGAGATATACACACAGACAACGTGGTTGCACAAGTGTTATTTCCTTTGGAAACCAGACAAAAGAAGAAATTGTCTCAAAGTGCTTTTTACAAGCCTGCCTATTTTTACTCTTTGGATATTTGAATTCTCTGTGTCCAATCCGAATAAAATGCGTTCAGCATGATGCTGTTCTAATGGAAAATCAAACAACTCAAGCCCAATGGCTATAATGGAAACAAATATTGTTTCATATGTTCAATTTGCCAGAAGCCTACAAACAAAATAATATATATATAGATGATATTAATAATTCAAGTATCTTTTGGGGGCCTTCCAACCCTCAGAGATCTCTTTTTCCCTCCTGTACTCACATACAGTGTTTCACTTCCTTTGTGCTTCCAAGGTCCTCCATTCTGGGCAAGCTTCCCCTCTAGCCAGAAGCTCCTGGGAGATGACCCTCCCCGAGACCTGGCAAAGCCACGTTTGGAGTCACTCTTGCCCTCACCCACCTGGAGGATAACCATCACTGCATCTTTTGGATTTACTTACAGATGGCAAGCACATTCTCCCATTTCAGACCCCTAGAGGTTAGTCAGGCTTTTAGGAGCATTTGGACCAAATCCAACACACCTCTGAAGCTGTGGATACCTTGGTACACTGTATTTTCAAAGCTCATCAAACGTGGACACCGTATATAATATCATATATGCCATATTAGCAAGACAGCTTATACTGCACTGTTTTGCCAGTGGGGACATTGTACAAAACTACTATTTAGAAAAAACAGTACCGTAACTGTTTCTTTATCTATGGGAACTGAATATTGGTAGGTGATAATCCATGTTTTACTAGCAAATCTTTCTTCGGTAACAGTGGTAAACACAGATTGGAGACAGACTCCATGCTATTTTTGTGAGACATATTATTATTTTCATACCTTCTTCACTTAACAGCCGCAGAGGAATGACAGGATGGGTGTTGATATATCCATAGTAATATTATGTCACGTATTAAATCCTTGCGAACCAAACTGTGAAGTCAGGCATTACTATTTCAGGGGTACCCTCACTACTATAAAAGTTAGCGATTCTGTCTTGGGGATTAATGCCCTTTCTCTGGAGGTCCCTTCCAACCCCTAACATTCTATGATTCTATAGTTCTATGATTCTATGATTCTCCTAAACAAATTAAATCTACCTAGGCCTAGTGTTCCTTAAAAAAATCCCAAGTAAACACAAACATTTTTCCCAGTGATACCAAACCCAGTTCCTTTGCCTGACTGTCTTGCTTTTTTTGCCAGATGAACTTCTTTCACATTGGAGTTTCTGGAAAGTTAATGGAAACAACCTTCCACCTTCTCTTAAATATTTTTATCTTTAAACTATGCATAATTTTGGTAATATTTGAAAATTGCCTGGCTAGGTGTCTGTTAGCAGACCAACAAAAGCATGCCCTTCACTTGTGAAAAGAGCTGGGGAACACTCTGTGTCAGCCACCCTGTGTTAAAAATCTCCATTATTTTATGCAGCATCTTTTTCTGCTCTGGTAACAACGATCTATATTTTATCTGTGACTTTGACAGTATGTTGCTTATTTGTATGGGGTTTTAAGTCACAGCATTTTATAACATTCTCCAACTCCACATTTTACTCCCCAGCACTTTCATCAAAACCTCCAGAGAGTATGCTAGAAGCGTAACATTTGCCCACTAGCCTTCTTTTAGATTAGAAATTCATACTTTTGAACTGAAAATCACCTCTGCTTACCACAGATAAGAAATTATTTATGGCCAGCTTCATCTAGCAGTGTCTTCTCATAAGCAAAGATAAAATATTTTGTGCACAAGAGACTAAGGCTTAAGTTGCCCTCTCTGGCATCACTGGTCAGTGCCTAGGCCTTGCTAGAGCTGTGCTGCTCAAGCTGCTGCCACTGCTGTTTCCAAAGATGCTGGGGACCCAGGTACATGCTCTGCTATAGAGCTTAGCTCACTCCAAACTCTTGTTTTACTCTGAAAAACCTTTGGTTATGAAAGGAACCCAAAAGGGCATCCAGGGCAGAGCTGCATGGCCACAACTCTGTGCAATGTTTATCCAAGGGCCTGTGCCAGAGCCCTGCTGATACCTCAAGGACTGGGATATAAATAGCACCAGTCATCTCTGAACAAATGTCTCCTATTTTCATTGGTGCAATACGTTTGCTTTTATATTCTTCCTATTCGTTGGGGTCTATTTAGCGACAGGTTCAGTTTTTCTTCCTGGAGTGACTGTCCCTGGCTCTTTTGCTGCAGATGGTGAGGCAATGAGACTGCCCAGCTTCTCTCTCAGCCCTTCTGTGAGGGGCATATACAGCAGCACTGTGGTTCTTGAGTTCAAACACTTCAAATGCTTCCTCTCCTCCTTTGGTGCCACATCTATCAGATGCATGTGAACTCCTAAAAAGACCAATACATTCCAAATACAGCAAGTGTTTCTCCCTTTTCCCCTCTATACATTCCTGCTCCAGTAACAGGGAGCCTTGGAGAGAACAGACAGACAGAACCACTGTCCTAAGTTTCACTTGTTTACACCCAGCCATCTGTGGCTTTTCCTTCAATGTCACTGTCAAAGGAATGACATTATCATGGACCAACATCCAGCTCAAAAGGCGAAAGAATTTGACTTGGTTTTACACTGATAACCCAGGCATTTTCTAATGCAATGTAATCCATGGGTTCCAGGCAGAACCCCTTAGTAGGGGTGACATTGCTGTCCTTGCCCCCACAATAAACATATTCTGTGGGTGTCGGTAAACACTTGTGAAACTTTATCAGCAAATTTGCTTTCTGCAGCTTTTCCCCAAGTGTTGGGCTTGGCTGGTGTCTCTTACTGCATATTCAGCTTTTCTGGGTGGACTAGGACTTGAGGATCCTCAGCCCTTTCTGCTTTATGTCCCTTTACTTGTGGTGTTTCAGACTTTCTGTCTGCGGGACCAGCACACTGCTCATCTTCCATAGGGTAATAGCCCTTGCTCTCACTGCCTGCTTGGGAATGAACTTGAGGTCTTCTGGGGCGATCTCTGTTTAGATGCAGTCCTCAGTGTCAACTGGATCTCCTGCCAGGGTCCCTGCCAGTCCCTCCAGTTTGCCAGCTCAGCTCTCTGGCTTTCAGATGTTTGTGGGCATCTCTTCCCGTTCTCTGGCAAAGGACAGGGGTGTGCAGCACGCCACTGGTGTCTGTGACACAGCCTTGCACAGTCCTGATGGAGCTTTTCACCAACAGATCCTGGTGGCTGTCAGAGTCACTGCGACAGACGAGGAAGTGGAATAAAAGCAAAGGAACTTGGCCAGTCCAAGTGCGTATCCTCCCTTCACCCCACACCGCTGCCTACTCTGCAGGCACATCTAGGACAGGAATGAACAAAAAGCTTCTAATTCACTGCAAAATCTCCCAATTAGCTGATACTGAAGGACTTGCCTTCAGCCCAATGCTATGCTAACCTCCGGGCAAAGGATGCTGTGATCCCAATTTCTATTTTTTCTGCTCGTGTCACATTTTCTTTCTGTTATCCAGACAACTAAGTGAAGCAAACATGCTCATTAGTGATAATGCTCTGTATGTTTTCTGCAGGAGTGGGTCTTACCTGCCTCAGCCTGTTGTTTGTGGGAGGGACCTGCTGGTCCTGCTGTGAATAACCACCGCTGGTTTTGTGTAGATACACAGAGGGCAGAAAAAATAATAATAATGAGAAATATGCCTCCTACCAGAAAGAGAAGGCTCAGTCTCTGGCAACATTTACATAGGTACCTTCACAGCTGATCTTCACTGTAACTGTGTTTGTGTTTTTTAATAGCAGCACCAGAAAGACATTTACATGAGCAGAGCATCCAGACACAAGAGTAGCTGTATCTGACAGACCATTACATGGAGTTTTTTATGGGAAAGTGTATGTATATACAGTTCATTAGAGTTTGGGAGGGCAATCTGCCTCAGAAGTCCCATAAAGAAACAAAGCAGTGCTCTCTACCGTGAACTTTACGTATGATTATATTATTGAACTGTCTTGTTGCACGAAAATTCAATTTATGTTTTCCACATAATTTATTTTCCATTTAAATGGCTTTTTTATTACTATCTAGGCAGTAAGCAAAATAAAATATAATTTATGACACTTTTACTAATGAATTCATTGTTCATTTTCCTAAGGAGCTGAGCACACTGGCAACACAATAATGAAGTACCTTTTATTAAGGTAACGCTGTTGTTTTCCAAAGAAAATGTGTACCAGTTCCACAAACTGAAACTAAAAATGCATCTCACTTTTAGCAATGATTCACACACAAACACATGAAATGCCCTCCCAGAAGAAAGGGAAGGTGCTTGCAAGGTTTTGGAGAGACTACACGGCACAGGACAACAATTGGTAAACTCCTTTTTTCAGGTCATTGGGATTTTCATATGGCAATGATACGCTTTTGTTTTGAAGAGAAACTATCACAGTAGACTAAGACATGAATAAAAAATCAGCATCAATAAATTTCAGAGTATTTATTTGGAGATCCCTACCATCATTCAACACAATAAAGTTACATGTAAGTTAAATAAAATAAACACATTTCTTATTCGTGTTTTTATGCCTAACTGCTCCGCAGTCCCAGATACCGTACAATCATGTAATGAAAGACAGATGCCACTATAAAGAACTTGCAGCTGTAACAAACTCTGCACAGAAATGGGAGATGTAATAGAGCTGCTGAGTTATCAGATCTTATTAATTTAATGTTTGGGTCCAGAGCCATCCCAGCAAAATTTGGTCTGAAGTGCTGCAATTAGGATGAGACTCATGAGGCCCCTCCCTGTAGAGGAGAAAGATAGTCCTTGCAGAGGGGGATCCGGTGCTCAGCTTAGCACTGAACAAGGGCAAGGTGAACCCAGGCTGGGGTGCCTGCCCTACCTGCTGTATACAACTCCAGGCTTACCACTCACCGAGGCTCGCAGGGGACAGAGTGAGTCCCTTGCCTCTACCTGGGAGTCAAAAAGGTTTTTGCTCTTTCCACTCTCCCCGAGATGTCTGGATGAGGGAGACCTCCAGCTGCACACTTGGCAAAGCTCGGTGTCATCCCTCTCCTGGGGGCATCTTGTGTCTCAGCACCTTTCTCCCTTGTTTGGAGACTGCTGCTCTGGACTGGAGCAGGGTCCATCCTGCCAGAGATGTCCACCTTCTCCCAGACCCGTTCTGGCATCGCTGCAAAGGAGCAGGGATGGGGTGGCAGCAGGACACCCTCACCACCGTCCTCTACTGGCCATGTGTGATTTCCGCTGAAGCTCCTGCTGGGCACTGATCCCCACGCACCCAAGAGCATCAAATCCCAACACGCATCAACTTTCTAAGTGATTATACTGTTTTTTATGGCTCAACATGAACAGTTGCTCCATGTCCCTAGTGCTATATTTGGTTGATGTTCCGTACCATTATATTTTCCTCTTTTTTTGTTGTTCTTAGCTGATGCTATGGAATGTTTTCTGAATCATAAATCTGCCACTCAATGCTCTCTCTTTGTCCCTCATGGAACAATTTTTATCTAAAGCTTCATTATTCTGTATTTAGTAACAAGAGAACTAAGTACCTATCATAAAACCATAGCCACCCTGCAAGGATTTTGTCTTGAATAATGTCCAGAGTTCTCATTTTTCCAGTGGCCTTTTTGATTACACAAAGAAGGAAGAGCCTTGCAGACAAAAAGCACTCAACATTTTCTGTAAACTAGGTAACATACAGATATTTTGGTGGAAAATGTGTTATTCATCAAAATTGTGGTTTATGGGAAGACAGAAACTATTTTTACAACAAAACAGATCTGGTGATTTATTCAGGTAGAAATTACATATTAAAAAAAGAGAAAAATATGTTATTCTCAGTGCTTTTCAAAACAACATTTGGAGCAATAGTTAATAATAAATGGACTTACAACCTGAAAACAAAATTTAACATTTCCTTTTAGGACAAATAAAGTATTTGGTTTCTATCAAGCATAATTTAAAACCAACCAACCAACCAACCAAAAAACCCCAGCCCCGCCAAAAAACAAAACAGAAGTCATGAAATCTGCACAGAAGACAGTGATTAGTAAAACTATAGAAAGCTGACATTCTAACCTAAGCCTCAGAGGGAGACTTTGTAGTAGATGTCTTATATGGGTATAAGCTCACCTGCCTTGCCTTAATTTTTTCTGTAATTACCTCTCTTTGTTTAAAAGATTGAATATTACTAATTTTCTGTCTCCTTTAGATCTCAGAGGAGCTTGTCTGCAGTTGGAAACGGAACCAAACAGTAAAATCACGAACCACAAAAAAAATGGAGGAGGGGTAAAAAGAGAATTAAAACTGTTCCATAAGCATAATAATGACAACTACGTGGTTCCCTCCTGCCTGTGGAGCTCAAAATCCTGGTGTGAGGACCACCCTGCTTGTCAGCCAAGCTTCCTCACAAAGAACAAACGCTGTTAGTGGCATCCGTGACTCTTCAGCGATGAAAGGACAAGTCAAAGCCTGGAGGGTCCTGAAGTGCACAAGTTTTTTTTTTTTCCTCCATGCTTTGGGGAAGCTGTAAAGAATGGAGAAAAAGGTGATAGTATTGGTTCTGGAGGAAGTTCTAGAGACCAGTGGCCTGGGAGCCACGGGCAGACTAGGATCCACCTGGTGAACTGACCGTTGTGGAAACTAAATCCACAGAGGATCTACAGGGAAGCAAAATCCTGAAGTAAAACACAAGCTGATTTGGGAAGTACATTGCATATTAGAATTAATATGACACTGCTGTAGGGTGTAGATAACCAAGGTTAAAATCCCTGCCCCATCTTATATTCACACAGGAGGCTGAACCTAAATCAGCTACATCCCAAAGTGTTCCGTCTGAAATGAGTGCATGCAGCTGTCTTAGTTTCTTCTTCTGAAGATGTTCTCTTGTGGGAAAATAATTGCATAGAAGAAAGAAGAAATTAGTCTCCAGCCCTACAAGCTGAAATCTTACTGCAATTAAGGCATAGTTATTTATATGGCTCTCACTCAGATTTCAGTCAAGGAGAGTGAGCTCTGGAGGTGTGCTGAGTTTTCAGCATCTTGACTATGCACCATTGAGCACCTCAGTTGAGTAGGTCCCAGTCCTTCTTGCATAACAAGGAATCACCAAGTCTGACAAGCTACTCAAAGTCTTGTCAGAGTGGACATAAGTTTCTGAGTTAGCATAGTGGTATTTTCTGATGGAAGACATTTACAACAGAAAAAAACAAAATCAAACAAAAAAAATTACAATCTCCAGGTATGCCACATGTGTGCATTTGATTGTGTGAAAATTATGCATGTTTGGTTTTATTTTTAAAAGATCAAAAGTGTGTAGCATGAAGATGTAATTTCCTATTAATTCAGCTGGAATTTCCCAATGAATTTAACTGAAAGCAACAGTGAATCACCAATGCCTCTTTTTACTTATTCTACTATTTGTACATTGCTTAATTCTTACAACCAAATATTCCTACTGTAGGAAGAGAGGAATGGAAGGGTTCATTCATGATCCACTCTGTATTAGCAGCTCAAATAACTTCAGCTTTCTGAACATGTCAATCATCTGTTATAATTCTGTTAGCACAGTTGCTCTGGTTCTTTGCTCTCTGGGGTAACCAAGGAGAAGTGGTCATTCTAAAAACACCTCTATGAGTCAGAGGTAATTTTTAAAATGGGTTTAGGATCTCAGGCTTCCTATTGTTTATAAACCTAAAACAAATAAAAAAAATAGTCTTGCTGATTGCCTCAGGGGAACCCATGCAATCTCACTGGACGTAGTTTTCCAAAGCACTCAGACACCTCACTGATGGAAGTGCTGGGAGCAAACCCTTGGTCTCCTGGCTTTTGCAGGTGTACCTCGACCAGTGGTTGCATGCCCCTTTGCCCTGCGAGGGGCCACTGCCTCCTTTCTATGAGTTTTTGGACAAAGACCTCAGACCATACAGGGAACTGAGATCAGTCACAAGATCATATTTCATTTCTGGTTTTGGTGTTGTTAGAGCTTTTACTACTTTTGCAATCGCTCCTAGGAGGGAAGAAGGCCTAGCTATGCATAAAATAAAAGTATACACAGAGAAAGAGTAAAATGAGCTTTTATGCAGAATTAGCCCAGTTTTAAGCAGCAGGCACATTTGGTTTTGTTCTTGCAGTTAATTTACTATGGCTGTGCAGGAACCTGGTATTTGACATGTACAGGAATAACCCTATGCTGACAGACCTGACATAATAAACCACCACATTCCTGTGGTATTGCAAAATATGTAAATAATTTTTAGAGTCTGTTTTAATTATCATCTTTTTTTCTTCTGGTGAAACGTTGATGAGTTATTATTCATAATGTAAACTGACTTGGCAGTCCAAACGTCTACACATAAAATTCAGCAGTCTCCACATACTGTAGAAAACACGAAGGACAAGACTGAGAAAGCATGGGAAAATATTGCCATTGGCATTAAAAGATCCTGTTGTCCCTGCTTTTCAAGAGACTAATGACTAAAAAGCCATTCCTCTTTCTGCCCTCCAACCAGACAAAAAGTTTGGCAGCACATTGGAAGGATCTTGCAAATAGCAGCCTGAGGAAGAACCTGATACAACAAGTAACATTAAGCGTGCTCGTGGTTTTAAGTTCCTGCTTGGCTGAATTAGGAACTAATTTCTTCTTTCAATGCACCAAAACTTAGCCACTGTGATATTCATTGGTTGTGCTCTACTTAAAGCCCAGTTGCATTTATCCGCAACCAAGAACTGTCCGGCATACTGAAAACATCCTCAGCACTAGGGAAGATTGATGTGACCTGGACCCAAGCTGGCTGAGAAAAGGTGATGATACCTTGACTGGGGAAGTGGGCATTCTCCCAGGCCATATCTGAACTTGTGCTCAGCGCTGTGCCTCACAGTCCTGACTCCCGAAGCAGCCAGACAGCGAGTCTTGTAGAAGAGGTCTGGTGCTCCCAGCTGCACTGGTGTCCCCTGGACGCTGGCAGAAAAGAGAGAAGGCCTTGCATCCCAACAGGCAGTCGGGATGCAACAGCATCACTGTGAAGTACAGCCAGGGCTGCAATTTCCATGTAGACCCGCAGGGAAGACATCAGCTGTTGTGCATGCCAATTGGTTCTCTGGTATCTCCATCTCATCTTGATTTTGAAGAATGTCTTACTGCCTTCTGTTCCAGTGGTTACTTTCAGTTTGTTTATGCTGACAGCCATTAATAAGCTCCTTAGTTCTTCCATACTTACCCCTTCTTTCTGTCCTCTTCTTTGCCTTCAGTTGCTATTAATTATGCTTTTAGAGCTACTGCTTAACTCCTGTGAATGTATTTGAAATCATGATACATATTTGACAAAAAGCTACCTGACTGCCACTATGGTGTGAGCTCCATGCCTTGGCTTGGTGAAAACTAGAGAGGGAAAAAACCCCAGAGACTACAGAAGGAGCTTCAGTATCCAAATCATCCTTGCAAGCAGGTAGGAAGTCCTTCTCAGCTTTGTGCCACAGGCTGTTTCTCAGAGAGCTTGCACAATTCATTTAGAAATTTGAAAAGATGATCATGTGCTTCCTGTGCAGATCTGAAACTGGAGAGGCACTTAGACACCCTTCACTCGTGCTCTGAGTTGCAGTGGGGGTCAGGTAGCCCAGCCTCCAAGAGGGATCAGCTACCCCTCTGCAAATTCCCCCTGCTCCCACTCAGCTTTCTTTAGTACTTAAATACATTTGGGTCACCAGCTGGCCCTTCTCCCTGTGCATATTTTAATGCTGTTGGAACAATCAAACATTTAGACAATCAAACTGTTCGTTCTGGAAAACTGGACCTGATATATTTTGTCTTGACATCAATTACAGACCTGGAAGTTTTCTTGTATCAGGCCTTTTCTCTTCTCCAGTACTTCTAAGGCAAAATAAAAAGCAGTAAAATTAAGATAAAAAGACCTCTCTTTTGTTATTTCAGTATCTGTCATGGTGTGAGCAGAGACGTGTTTGTGATATCTGAAGGTTAATGAATCACTAGATTTGGTTGGGAAGTGCTCAGTTAGTGATTCTACAGAAAATACAACCAAGTGTCAGACAAGTGAGGCCACGCATGCAGTCTACTGGCTATTTAGCTCCTAGGATCACAATTCTGAAGTTGAAGGAGCTGAAGTTTAGATGTAAAACTACTTTCACAAAGCCACAAGCCTTTGAGATGAGGGTCAAACTTTCAGATGTTCTACAATTTCAAGTGGAGCGACTGCAGCCAGATCTCAAAAAGTGTCCAGTCCCCAGTGCCCTCAGCTACATGGACACTTCATGGACACTTGCTTCTGGTGTGGCAATGGAAGGTGAACCTATATGAATATCAGTCCCTAGTGATGGAACTGGGCACTGTAAGGAAAAAACCTCTATCAGAGAGAGAGTTTCAAATACTAATTTGGAAAACATTTGAAAGTCCTTTTTCAACAAAATATATCACTTTTTCTTCAAAGTTATGTTTTCTGGGAGGAACTCCAGCTTTTCATAGTTTTCTTATGCTTGTGAGAAAAACCTAAAGCCAAAATTTTTTTTTCAACAAGACTCAAACTGATTTTCAGGTAAAAATTTGATAACACAAAGTATGTGTCTTCACTAAAAGCATACATAGCAACATGTTAAAAAGTTACATGATGTTCCAATCTGTTTCATTACTTTACTTCCCCTGATAAATATTGTTCCCATATCTTAAAAAAAAGAAGAAGAAAGAAAGCAAAACTGTAGACTCCCCAAACCATGTCCTCATGGTCACTGTAATCTCTGCTATCAAGACTCATTTCTAACCCTCAGAAAGCAGCCAAGCATGACAATTAGAATGTAATGCATTAAGAAAGGCCCTTTTGAAATCATCAGTCTCCAGCCAGTTCTTCCCCAGTTTTGAGGGATTACGGCAATTACGATACAGACTGTGGGTTGGCAGTGGAGGGTGAGAGGCAAGAGTATTCATGATCCTTACTCCTTTATTTGGCGTGTGCAGAGTCGGGGGAAAGGTAGATTTTGTTTCTTTGGGATCCCGTTGGGTGACAGTGAGGAAAGAACTGGCAAGTCATGAATGCGTGGGACTGGGAAATACAAGTCCCTGGCACACCTAAAGAGGTTTCCCGCTGCTCCCTGGAGCTGATTCCGAATTTCAAGACTGCAGGGTTGGTCCCGGTTTGCCTAGCACCCCGGTGGAGATGAAAACAGACAAACCACTGGGAAGAAAAGCAGGTAAACAAAGGACCATTTGCAAATTGAAGTGGCTCTCTTTCAAATGCATACCAAAGCTGGACAGGAGCCTCTCTGATAAATTTTCCCCCTTCAGAGCTGTGGTGCATGGCTGCATAATCGCCCTAGCTGTTGCTCTGAAAACTATAAATGTCGGGTTGTTGCAAGAAAACCCACATAGGTTTCCTGTTTCAAGATAAAGGTTGCACACAGCATGAGCTCAGTTCTTTATAGCAGTTGTTTTCAAGCATGACTAGAGTGAAGGATCTACAATTAACTCAATTTCAAGCAGTTTGTAACTTCTCAGAATAATTAAAGTCATTTGGCACAAACAACCATACCAGCAGAAGTTGAAGTGCACATATTGGTGGGAGGTTTTGATAAAAAAGCATAGTCCCACCTCCTAAAAAAACCACCCAAACAAAAAAAAACCTGCTCAAAACCCACAGGATACAGGTACCTGTTAGCCAGCTCATAAACCAGCACAGGCTGGTTTAGAGCCTCAGCAAAATTATGAATATGGCTACACTTCAGATCAGAGCAAATGATGGCAATGAGCTGCCAGAATCTGGGGAAAAATATAGCCCACACTGTTCACCCATCGTGTATTAAAAAAAAAAAAAGGGATCTGCAGGAAAAGAGAATGACATTGCAGCATAGTTATTTCTCCACTGCAATGGATTGCATCCACTGCACTGTCCTTTTCTAGCGGCTTCTCTTTAGCTTGTTCCCCCTGGAAACCAGAGGTGCTTTAGAGGGAGAAGCAGGCATGGATCATTGTGTGTCAGCACCACAGTGCCAGCCCTGCCTCACATCTCTGTGGACCTACCAGAGTTCAGCATGTTACCTGTGGAGGAGCAGCTGCAGCAGCACAGGGACAAGCTGTGGGCTGGAGACAGCTGAGATGGGCAGGGGACACCTGCACACACATGCTCACCTGTGTTGCAGCTAGCTCTGATGTTCAGCCACATAACCTTGCACCCTGAGCCGACATCACAGAGGTTGCATCAATGTAAATTGACCTGGAGATAAGAATTACCTTGTCTCCCCTCATGTGAAGTACCCCTGGTGATGCTGCTGCTGTGGCTTTGGGGTTTGTACTTCAGGTGGGGCACACAGAAATACAAAGGACCTGTACTGGCGTGTACAATTTCAGTATCTCCCTTCAGCTGACAGACCAGGCACCCTTGAAAAAAGGCAGACAGGAGCTGGCACTGCATCGAAGAAGTGCTGTTTTGGGGAGCTGAATTCACTTGATGAGGCTACAGCACCCCTGGCGCCTTTCCCAAGCAGAAAGCAACAAGCAAGGCTGGGACCGGCTCACTTAAAACTTGTGTCACTGCAAGCTTCTCTGCTATTTTCCACCACGAGACAGAAAAGCGGTACTACACCCAGCAAAAAAAATACCAGTTACCAGAGGATGATAGCTGAACATATGCCGAAACATTGACATGAGGAAATTTAGAGTGAGCCCCTACCTGAAGTGCTACCTACCTCAGCTGATAAGAGAACAGCTCTAAATCATCTGATTTTTCTAGCCCTGAACCTGAGAGAAGAAGCACCACTAGGACCTGCTACCAAATGAAGCTAGAATTACTCATAGAAGCATGAAGTGTTCACCTCTGCTCTGTTGGAGTGCAACCACAGTCACCAAGATACCAAGTAGTAGTATGTAGTAGTTCTTCTGGTTTTTTTTAACCTCTACTACATAAAGTTCTCAACACCTAGAGTTTGCTTTGGGCTTTTCCTGCTAAATTTCACCCACAACATTCTTCATGGGGCAGTGAAAGCATGCATACATTTCACTGTGTCTTTCTTTTAAATGTTTGAATCTTTAAAACAAAGTCCAGAAATTCTAGCTCAGCTACCCCTTAGGCTGTTAAATTTCACAGATACCTTGCTTAATCATTATGAAATTCTGCAAGTGCTTCTAGAAGTATCCTAGACCTGATCAGACTGAGAAGCAGGACACCTTCCTGATCCCTAAGCCCATTTTAGTGTCAAACCAAAGCATTCCTCCTCTTTCCTCCTCTGAAGAAACTAGGCCAGTGAGGTTTGTCTTGAACATGCCTAATGCTCACCAGCAGTATCCCAACAGAATTCAATTGCTTCATTCATTTAAATCACTTAGGCAAGAAGCTACAGCTTCATTTCTAGTAACTTCATGTGCTCAGACTTAACTTATGCCTGCAGTTTCCAGACATTTTCCATTTCTCCTCACTCTGGCAGATTTTGAGAGATTTCTGGTTTTATCTTGAATTTCTTTGTTCTAGATGAAAGTTTGGCTACATCAGCACCAAGTACTTGTGCACGTGCAAGGTAAATCCAACCTTTCGTTAAAGGCTGCCCGAGGACTCTAATGGATGTCCATGATCTGATGCACTTAAGCTGCCGACTCACTCTGCTCTGCACCAGAGACACCCATGGTAGCCCTTTCTCATATCCAGTTTGCTCGTTAGCCTGAGCGACATCCCGCGCACATTTTCCAGGCGTCAGGTTATTCAGGGTGAGAGTACTCCTTTTCACTCCTGTTGAGAAAGCAAGATCACTATAGAGATTAAACTGCAGGAGAAAATCTGGCCGCAAGTGGCAAGTGGGGAAACGAACTGAGTGTACCTTATACAACACACAAGTAGCCAAACATTTAGCTATTTAAAATACATGAGGGGGTGAGGCATCACCACACTCCAATTTGCTTGTGGGGCTTAAGCATTAATGTTTGGTGAGAAAGTAGCAGCTTCTTGGGAAACTCATGCAGTCTGGCCCTTTTGGCTCACTGTGCATCTCACAACACAGCCAGCACACAGATCTCTCTCTCTCACACGGGATATGGGTGAGGTACAGCCAGGGCTGGGGTCCCGGTCCCCCCACAACACTGCACATTGGTGCATGAACATAGACCTAAATCCTAGGACTGCACTTTAAGTAGAGAAGACAGAAAAATGCTGCAGCCAGAAGAAAATCTGGGACAAAATAGAAGTTCTATCAGTAGACTTTGGCTCGGGTGCTTTGCCGCCTGGGATGTCCCTGTTAAACTTGACCAAATACAGCAGTAAAGAAGAAAGCAGATGTATGCCGCCAATGTGCTCTATTTCCTGGCAGCATTGTTCTGCTCTCTGCAGACAAGTTCAGGGGGATTGTTTTTGTTTTTGTGTTTTGTTTTGATTTTTTTTCCTAAATACCATTTTAGTAGTTGGAATTTATTTTGTACCACACCAGAATTTTCTTTGCAAAAAGTGGATTTGTGTCTATAGCATATATAAATTGGCTTCTTAATACTGAGAGGCACACTTTGTGCATGTGTGTTTTATTTACATATATTTCAAACTTAACTGTGCCTGACATGAGCCCTGACACAAAGAGATTTTGCAAATGCTAAGGGTAATCCAAAGTCACTAATCACTTTGGCAAATCCTGGTTATAATGGTGCCTGATTTAAAGCCCATTAAAGTCAATAGAAAGAATTCCCTTTGACATCAGTGTCCTTCAGTCATGCTCATAAAACTCCCATTCACGTCTGTACGAGTTACACAAGTACGGAGGCAGCTGGACAGGGCACAGATGGATGTCAGACTACTCCCATAAAAAGTTGCCAAATGATTGCCGAATTGTTTTCAAATCACAAGCCTATCAGGCTTTCTAGGTTTGTATGTCTCTGCATTCATCTTTACTCTCAAGGATGGAAACCTGCTATTTGTTTGTCACAGCTTTCCTCTGTACATGATGTTCTGCACACACCATAAAGGCATATAAACACAGGTAACAAAAGCCTCCAGCTGCATGAGATTGCGTGACTTCTAAGGAAAACCATGGGAAGTCTGGAGCAAAATAACGAAAGCCTGAGGAGATCCTTCTTCCTCAGCCCTGCCCTATCCTCATGTGTCCAAACTGCTAAAACAGATTTTGGTTTAAAAAACAATTTTCTGTTTCATATGAAAATCCACTTTGTCTCTACACCCAAGTAGAAAGTAGTTCTCTGCCTGTTAGTGTTCCCCTAGGCAGGAGGCAATTCCCTCATCCCCAGGGAATTGCTTCCCCACTTTTGCAAGACCTAATTCTACTGAGGTGAATCTTCAGGAGAGGGAAAGTAGGGGGACAAACTCTCAAATGAGAAAATATTGCCAGAATCTGCTTTTAAATGCATGCAAGAACACGGTGGTAATTGACACATCTTTGACACGTCCATCCATATTACACCAGCACATTCCAGTCTTACTCATTTTCTCTGGGTTCTGTTTTCAAGCACTACTGCTTTACCACTACCACTGAACCCTTCTGTTATTTTGCTCAGACAGTACTTTTTCATTTGGATAATTACTGAGAAGCTGTGTCCCAAAAGGACCAGATAACCACGCAGAGTGAGTAAATGTGTGTCACCCATGCATTTCAGCAAGGGAATCTATGCACCAGTCAGTTCTTAGCCAGAGTCACGCATCTTCCTTCCTGGGCTATCAGACTTCAGCACAAAGACAGTAAAAGATCAAACCTCCCTGCCTAAAACTGACAGAAGTCAGCTAATTTAAGACACACCGAAGTTAACACTTAAACCTTTTATTCTAACTGCAGGTAACCTCTCCAAACAGCTATGATGCAATATAGGAAGGAACTCCCCATATTTGGCATCAAACTTGCTTCATTCCAGAAACGTTAAATCACGTCGACTAATCACAGTCATACTTTTCATCTGAATATTAACCCTTTTTTTCATTAAGGGAAATAGCATCATCTTGGCTGATTCCCATGCTTGAAAAGAGAAAGGGAGAGACAGACAGGAATTTGGTTTTTGTCTGATTCATTCCTTCACCTAACTCCTCATCTTTCTAAACAAGCATCTTTCATCCTAGATGTGAAAAGCAATGCATATGTTTCTACTCTGTGGAAATTGTATTCATTGCATTAAAATAAGTCCCAGCTATGAAAATGGGCAAAGTAAATGGCAAGTGCCTGTATATAAATTGTTAAAGAGAATTAAGAGGAGAAACATGAAACCATGGCACCGGTTTTACTGTTTCTCTTTATTAGCATTGATAAACCATTGTCCTGCAAATTATCTGTCTATATTTACAGAGACAGATATATCTATGTTTTAATATAAATAATTCTGAAGAAATTAAGAAGTTGCCAGAAAGAAAGAAAGGCAAATAATTGTTTATTTCTGATATCTAGTAAGAAAACAAAGGATTATATTTCATGTTCATTTTCTTCTCCCTAGAAACAGAACTTCAAAGAATCACCCAATTTGCAGAGATAAGTCTGTCTTTAAAAGCAAGTGAGAACCTGTAATCAAGAGTATGCAAGTTGATTAGTCAGGTTGCTACTAAGCTTGGGCAATGAAGTAACTCTGCTGTCAAATATGGGCAGACTTCTTTCCCCGGTCTGATTTAACTGGTTGGAAATGCTACTTTAAATGCACTCTTGCTATTTCAAGGCAAGCTTGACATTTTTAATGTGTCCTGAGACTGATCATAGCTGCAAAGAAAGATCTTGGCCACATCATATTAGTGTCTATTACCACTCTCAAATGTTTGTTGTGATACTGCTCTCCTGGACAGCTTTCTAAACAAACCTGCTACAAAAGGTGACCCTCGTTTTTCCAGGAGGAACTGATGACATGAAGCCATAGGACTTAAGCAACTCTTCCCCTCAGCCACTTCCTGAGGTTGGCCTGAGTAGCACACCACTGCAGCACTCCATACAGTTTTTGGCTGTTCTTCCCCACCAAAATGATGGGATCTGACCCTCTTCTCCACTCCTCTGCTCCCACACAAGTCATTTGCCCCTTGGCAATGGAGCCTACCTGCCTGCATCTGACATTTTCGGGGAAGCCACAGCTGTGAACCTTTCCCTCTTCCCCTTTCTTCCACCCCATCCCCTTTCTATGTCCTTCTGATTCCCTGAATTTTCAAGAAAATCCCTTCCATTCCCCATAACCTCCATTTGTTTTCAGACAGCAAATAACAAATATGAAGGTGTTGAGCAACAGCCGTTTATTGTTTCAGCTATCTCAGTGCTTCATTACTCGGCTTCCCAAACAATGTGTCTGCTTTTCTTCAGTTCTCATTTCCTTTCTGAAATGGTTCTTGCAGTTCCTCCAGCCCTTCTCGAGTCCCCCCTACCTCCCTCTGCACCTGGGGCTGCAGCAAATCCGGTAGCCTCACACCAGCACCCGTTCTCTCCTGTCAACCCATTCCAAAAAAACACATCCTGCCAGTTTCGCTGCTGCCTATCACTCCTAGATGTCCCATTCTGCTTTGGTAGTAGACCTGCCTGGAGAGAGCGCCTTCCTGCTAACAGCCATTTGCTCTCTCTGCTGTTGGCAATTCAATAAAGGCTGCTGGATGTCATCCTGATGTTTCTTCTAACACGCAGGCACATGGGCCAGAAGCAGAGGGTGGCTGCAGCCAGCTCCTTCCTGCCATTGTGGAGGTGCGCGTGGCACAGCCCACAGTAGTGGGAGGTGTGGGGACAGATTTTTAGGTTCTGAGCCAAGGGTGTTGAGCCTATGAACTGCTCTCCTTTACAGGAAGAGAGCACGAGTGACAGTGAAATGCCTCAGCATCGCCAAGTCTTGCTGTTCCTAGAGACAGGTTGCTGTCCTACCACGCACAGGCAAGCATTAGGTCGGCAGCCAGCAGTGAGGGATGGGGTGGCGGACAGGATAGCATATGACAGGAAAGCAAGGTTAAAAACAAAAGGAAGGGGAAGTGTTGGAGCAAAATGTCTGATTTCCATAAGAATTTAACTGTTTAGTCCCCCTAATGTGGTGTTGCAGTTTCAAACCAGTGATGTACACCTTCTCGGTGGGCGATGGCATGATAAGAACTGACACCTGTATTTAACTGTGTAATTATTTGTGTATCATGGACAGGTCTTGTTCCACTATGTGCTCAACAAATACAGTGGGGAACAGTGCCTGCTCCAACGAGGTTATGTGGCAGCTATAGGAGAGGAAGAAGGGGAAAGAAAAACAAGCGTAAGGGCAGGTTACTGACAGAGCACAATTTCCCCAGTGAAAATCTCAGTGCCCAGTCTTCCCATCAGCATTATCCACGCTTCAAACAGCCAAAAGGATTGTAGCTTTATGCATAGTGTTGTGCTCTGCCACAAGGTCAGCAGTGCAATGAACTAATCTTGAGTCGTCCGTAAATTGTTCTAGCTGTGATCCCCTATCACCATAAGGCTGTTCTACCCAGTGAACCAGACAGACTGAGAGAGGTGGCAGGACAGATTGTCTCTTTCCCCTCTCTAGAGATGACAAGTGATCCTGCCTGGCTGAACAAGGGCTTTCCCACCAGGAAGCCTGTGAACGAACATGTGGCTATGTGGGACTTAATTTTACAAGACAGATGGATCTTTCAGTTCTCATATATGTTTTAATTTTTCATCATTGTTTATATGAGAAACTAAGTGATTTTTTAAATTGAGGTCCTTTTATTTCAGGGACAGGCACTGCCAGAAGGAATAATACTTGATAAGTTGTGGGCAATAACATGATCTTGGAATGGAGACAGTTCACTCTCTCTTGAATTTTACCTTAGGTCAGATTTAACAGTCTCCAACTAATATATTTTTTATTTTTAAGGCAGAGGTTAGTCTGCTGCAGGAAACACATTTTTTAATAGTGAAGGAGATCAGCCAGTGGAACAAATGAAAAAGGAGAATGGTGGATTTTCCCTCTGGTCTTCAAACTATGAAAGAGAGACTCTGACCAAAAGTGCTCTGAGGCTCAAAACAGTGGAAACTGGGAACATTACAGAGGCCTGCTCTACAGAGGGGCCCAGAGGAGATTCAACATCTGTGATTTTTTGCCTCTGTAGCACCTCTGTACCCGCTCTGTATATATTCTATATCTCTTTACCTTAGGTATCTATCTCAGAGCTGCAGAAGCCAAGTTATGAAGCTGTACAGCCCCATCACAAGTGACTGGGAACTGACACGGTGCCTGGGGCTGTTAAAGCTCCTACAACTGCAATATCTGAAGTCTTCACAGTGTGCAATAGCCTCATTTCCTTGGCCATTCTGGGAGCAGGAAACTGCTGTGGAAGGACTATGAAGCAAGGGACCGACGCTTCTGCCTGTGCAAGCAGTTGCAGATACAAGCTCACTCATCCTAATCTTTATGCTCCTCAGGTACCAGGCATCTGCCATCCCCATGCCAGGCTCAAGCACAAGCACAGGAGCACGCTGTGATGCACGGTCTGTTACTTCAGACACAGCAGTGCCCTAAGGTATCTGCATGGCTTCCAGCCCAGAGCTGGCTCTGGCCAGCTCAGGGACTGAGTCAGCTACACACCACTTCACATCCTGACTGGAGCGACACAGAAACCTAATCGAGGCCTGTGAATCAAACTCAGCTTTACTTCAAGCCCAAGGGCTGTGCTGAACTCCTTTCTCTGTGGGACAAGGACTGCAGCCCTGCAGGTAGCTCATAAGCCTTCCCCAAAACTGCCCATGGTCCGCTGTATCTCTCGTGTTCTGGAGACATCCCAGCTCCTCAGAAACAAAAAAGCAATCCTATGTCTCCCCGGGAACATAAAGGAGTGCCACACCTCTCTCTGCAACATCTCCTCTATACAGCAACAACAGGGTAATGTAACTATGCAATAGCAAGCCCCCAGTAAAATAACTAGAACGGTGAATGCAAAATGTTAATGAAAAGCTGATATAGATGTGCCCTAGGAAACAGAACTAGACTGGAAAACAATCCCAATCTTCAGGACCTGACATCAGAGCTTAGCCCATACAATCAATAAAGGGTAGGTGCACTCTGTGGTTCGCTCAAGGCTGTTTGGGACTTCTTTGTCCATATATGGGCAGTAACTTCACCCAAGGAAAAGTGACTGTGAGCTATTCCAGCACTAGCCACAGCCTAAGAAAGGCACTTGATACCTTATTAAGGGGAAATTAAAAAAAAATCTCAGTTCCTTAGTTGGACGTGGATGATCCCATTTGTCTGCTAGGCACTAACCCCTCCTCACCCTCTAGGAACAGCAGGGCCTGCTCTCCACACCAGGACAGGGGGGATGGAGCAGGGAAGCCCCTCCATGGAGAGGCAGGGATGCCAGGGTTGCTTTTGGTAGAAAAGGAAAATCAAATTCAACTTGAAATGGGTGTTTCTGGGAGCAGCATGCACTTGCCACAGAAATAGCCCAATCTGGTTAAATGACTTGGATCATCTGGATGTATGCTTTACGGTATCTCCTTCTTTCCCTCCTTCAAGGATTATTTTAGGGAGAGATGGTGCAGTCCTATCTGAGCTGCCATCAGACTGCTCTGTGATTTTCAGAAGAGTTTACTTGTCAAACAGGAAACCTATACCTATCAATTTTCAGCACATTTTCATGTAACATATGTGCAGTTATCTCAGAAGACTCATGTCTAAATGTGCATTCCTCTGTATGCAAGGTACTGTTTGTCAGGCTAATGCTGTGCTTTGAGTAGATAAAATATCCACTGTACTAAGTGGCGTGGCCTCTTTGGTTAGGAGATTTGTTGGAGGATATAAAGAGGGGAGAGCAGAAAAAGAAAGGAGACTTTGATCTTTCTAATAGCACCAAGGACATTTTTTTTCTGTGGATATTTGTCCTCCATGGAGCCAATCTGCTCTGGACAGAGGTCTGTAGGACTCCTGGGAAATCAATGAGGCATCCATCACTGAGATGCTATACCTCCACATCAGCTCCAAAAACCACAACAAACCTGCTGGCATCATACTGCCAAGGATCTGTGGAGTCCCTGAGCCAACATAACAGAGTTCAGCGCTAGAGGAGGTGATGATAAGTAATAGCAATATCGTGTCTTTTCTCTGCTCATTGACAAAGTAGTGTCTATGTAGCCATGTTTATATAGCTTTCATGTCCAAATCATTCTGCTAGTTAGGAGGATAATTTTTAGATTTAATTTAATTTAGTACAACTAGTATTTGGGAGTACGAAATGTGCACTACAGAAGCAAAGCTTTTTCCATTCTTCTATGAGAGTATCTTAGACTAACATATATGCTCCTGTGCCGCTTTAACTAGACTGAGAAGCTTTCTGAGATCAAGAGAAAGCCTAGAATAAAATGTCATTCTAGTCAGCAAAATATTAGATTTTAAAAAAATGCTAATCCACCTTAATTTCTAGCCACCCTCCTCATTGCATGTCATCTACAAGAGCTTAGAGTTAGAAGGCTCACTAATACCTGGATGTGGAAAACCAAAAGATTTGACTTATAGTGCTTTCTGAAGATGTATTTATAAGACTCATCCACAGAGAAAAAGCCTAAATAAGAGCTATTCACCAACAGGTATCTAGAAAAGACTATCCAGTAAGTAACTTTACCTGTAGTATGATTCTGTAATTATGTAATCCTTTAAAGAGACACCCATGAGTGATGATTTACAAAGTGATAATTACCGTGACTGTGTCTACTCAGAGCTTGGGGAGAGAAAACTGGATGCTAGTTTCTCAAGGGAAAAACTGCAGGTGGCAAATGCGGGTGCCATTGTGTCTGGCCAGGCAGTAATATTTCCTTATGCACTCATACTAATCAGTTATCTGACTTTTTTAATACTTCAGAAACTTTATAATTCTGAACTGCTTCATCTGGTCACCTAATGAAAGTATTGTCTTAAGGAACACAAGAAAAAAGCAAGGTAAAAATAATCTAAAATAAGTTCGATAAACTTTGGTAGATGACTTCAAGTCTACAAGTATCTTGCTACATATTGTACTGTCATCAAGGACATATTTATGTTTTTATTAAAATGTAGTTTGACTTTGCTTGCTAATGCATGTGGGCAGTTGACATATGACATTTAGAAAGGGTTGGAAATCGGCCTCGATTTCGTCAAGACTAAATTTGGCTTTATGTTCGGTGCATAACTTACATCTTCTAGAGTCACCTGTTGTGCTACAGCTGGCAGTAGTTACTTACACCAGTAAGTAATAAGAGGTGATCCATAGGAAGCTTTATTTAACTTCAATTTTCAATTGCATTTTCAGAAAAGGTCAGCTTAATTCAGAAGACTGCTTACCATGTTTAATTTCATGTTGATCCATTTTAGCCTTTCTTTAGTCACTTAGATATACAGAAATAAGCATTTATCTTTTGCTTTGGGTTAGGGTTCCTGAGGACCAACACTTTCCAGGTAACACCTACAAGAAGGTCTTATCATTAGGGGAAGCATAGTGTGGCCAAGCTCTTTTTCTGGGGAAAATAAGAGCATCAGGCTCCAAAACCACAATATCACAAGGCAATGGACCCTAACAGAGAAATGCAATTCAACCCCCAGGTGACCTGAAATGGAATTCATGTCAATTAAACAGATCAAAAGGAAACACGTGATTATTTGGAATCAAAACATTTCATATTATTTATTCTTGTGGACATTTTTTTGTCCTTCTTAAAGACAGAAATTTGCAAATTCAACACTTATATTCACTGGGGAAAGAATTTAGGAATGAAAGTCCTATTGCTGTCAAGAGATTTATTTGCTCAGGGGGGCATTAGGTGGCAAATATTTTTTGGATGTCAGCTCGAGCTCTTTAAGAGTTCTTCTGATGCATTTGAAAATTAAAAAGACAGTATATAGCCAGAGATGGATTTAAGAGATAACGCTGCAGATCAAACGAAGCTCCATAGTGTCAAACCTCGCAGACAGAAGGAATGAACTGGAAAACCAAATGATGGTAATGAACACCATTCCGCAAACTGATACGAAAGAGACAGAACCCACCAAAATCCCTGAACACTAAGGAAAATAAACAGCTTGTATTTACATTTGATTGCATGGAAAACTCCACTTATCTAAATAATAATCTTTTGATCAAACTTCCAAAAGTGAAAGAGAAAAGGAAAAGACATCTAATTCCTGCGATGCACCTGCCTGGCGTTTGCAGGCAGTCTTGGGCCTGTTCTGCTCAGCACGTCCAGAGGCCCTATGACTGTGGTTATGGCAGTCTCAAGCCTAAATTAATGTGCCCTGCAGGGAGCTGTTGTGTGTATTGCTCCGGGCTGAGCATCTTGCTTGCCTGCCTACCCAGATGTAGCCAGCTAAGCCTGTGAGTAGGGCATAGAAGAGCACAAACCTACCCTTGCATGGCTTGAGAGAGGCTCAGTTCTGTTCAGCGAGTTCTGTTCCTTGAAGATATATGTTTAGTGCCATCAGGCAGTCGAGGGTAATCAAAGATGTCTTTGGCCCTGCCAGATGCTGATATGAGTTCCATTTAACTCTCCACTGCCTACAGCAGGAGCTTGTACACCAGGCTTACAGCACCTACGCTGTAGTCAAGGGAATGCAGGTGTCTGAACCTGGTGCTGAGGCTGCCAGCCTAGAAGAAAAATCTGGAGCTATTCATGCAAGTAACATTTTTTAGATGTGTTCATGTGAATAAAAATTGTCTGATCAAGTGAATAAAGTGGCAGCAGGAGCTCCCACACGCATAGGGGCAGGATCCTGTTTAATAAAGTCAGTTAGGCTTAATAACAACTTTGTGAGGCTCAAGTGGTAATAAATGAAAGAGAGAAAAATCTGATCTGAATTACCAAAATATTCACATCTTTCATCCCCCCTGTACCTATTACTGCCGAAGGCCCAAGATCTTTCTCAGTTATCCTTGCTGAGGATACCTTCAGCCATTGTTAGTCCCACGGAAATGGAGGGAGATGTTAACTAATGATTGATGGTCACCAAAGTCTAGCAGCAGAAAATCAAGAGGTAGAATTGTCTCAGTCAAAACTCTACTTTTGCCTGGGGAGTGGGTGGGACATTAGGGTTTTCTTTCTTGGTTTGTAGTTTTTCTGATCACAGGATCAAATTTTAACTATCTTATCTCTAAAATCTATCTGCTTTTAGGACTAGATTAAACAGTTAAGTGCCTGAATTAAGGACTGCAACCACTAATCGTACTGAAGTGTAAGTAGATTTAAGGCATGAAGATAAAAACTAATGAATAGCTCTAAACCAAATTCCTTCATAGCAATTATTTGCTTTCTGAGGCAAAAATGCTGCTTTTCTTGGGTTATTGTTGAGACAATGGGGCACCAGTCAGACAAGAGGTGCATTTAACACTTCAGGTAAATTGTGTGTGACTTCTCTGTACAATTTTGCTACTGTTCCTTCCTCACACAGCTTGCTTTTCAACTCTTCCCCAGTCCTTGTTCCCTCCTGGCCTCTCCAGTGTGATGAGACCGTGTGCATGACTCACTTCACTTTATCAAGGTCGCATTGTTATGGGGAACAACCTTGAGGTAAAGGAGGGAGACAGATCATCAGGCAGAAAAGGAGGTGGGCAGACTGCCTCAAAGTGAACTTGCTTCTCAGGGCTAACACTTTCTGCAAAAACTGTGGAATTAAATGGTTTCCCTTTCTTCTTCTCTATTCCTTCTGCAGCCACGATCTCGACAAATAACACGGTGTTAATCTGAACTTGCATCTTCTCAATATTTTATATTTAGGCTATGTCATGTATGATGCTTACACCACCATCCTAAAACTGTACTATGAACCACTCATGAAACCTGATCCAGCCAAAAGTTAGGAAGAGAGGAGAGGAGAGGAGAGGAGAGGAGAGGAGAGGAGAGGAGAGGTCATTGTCTCTGCCTCTCGAAATCACTGCACGTCATCCTGACAGACTAGAAAGTCACTGGGCAGCAGCAAAGTCCTCCTCAGGGAGATGTGAATGGGCCACGAGCATCTCCCCCTTTGTTTTTTGTTGAGATACACTGACAAAACATTCTTCATACCTTGGATCACTAATACAACCTCTCTTTAAACTGAGGAGTGGAGAGGAGAGGAGAGGAGAGGAGAGGATTTTGGTGAACCAGCTCCCTTGAGCATACATTGAGTCAAGAACCAAAGAGAGAGTGCAAGGGTTTGAATGTGCAGCCAAGTATGGGAAAAGAGCTGCAGAAATCCTACATTAGACTGGCTGCCACCTGAGATGAGTGGGAAAAATTGCTCGTGGAAATGCCTGTTGTCTCTTAATAAATACAGAAAGAACCTTACAGGCTCACAAATATTTGTGGAGGGAGATTTGCATCCCACTTGAGCTCTGTCTCTCTTCACTGTGCACAAACTAATCATGGAATAATACCTGGCCCTTTGCATCAGCCCTAAGTTAGTTAACTGAGAAGGTACTGAGACTCTTTACAATTCTTGAGAGAGTTGGATCCTTCTTGGCGCAGAAATGTACAGACCTAGGAAAATACTTCCTGTTCTACCTTATTTGCAAGCATTGGCACAAGGGTTTCTTGCTAGCAGAATCAAGTTAAACATCACTGTGCAGTTCTACTATTGGAGCTCTAGCTTATTACTACTAGGCCCCAGCTCATTTTCCTCAATTAAAAAAAAAAAAGAACAACAACATTTATGCTCTGGGCTATAAAAGTCTGCAACCAAAATCATAGCTCAGCTGGTGGCAGAGGTTCCTAATACCCACAGAGGCCCATAAAACCATGAGGATGTCTACTGTCCCCAATCTTACACCTGCTTCTGGTGCACTGAACGACTGTGTCCTTGATTTGTCTCTCGACCGAATTGCTTCATGCTAGCTTGTGCATAGGCACTCTTAAAAATGAAACCCTTTCAACTTCCAGGAAAGACAATTTAAAGGTAATGATCTTCTGTTAATGCAAGGTTTAGCTGTGTCTAAATAGCTCATACCTGTTTGGCTATCAGATATTGTGGTGAGGCTCTGGTTTTAATCACCAGGAAAGCTTCCTGTTATAGTTTCATGTTTAGCTTAGAACAAAGGAATTAGGATTCCTCATGCGTATGGTCACTTCCCACTGTGTTCTTGAAGCACAGATGTTTTGTCCAGCTGCATGCTCATATGGCTGCTGGCATTCATTTTCTGGAAGGAGTTTTGTTCTAGTATAACAATAACACATCAAAGTAGGCCCACCTTTCCTTATCAATTTCATAGAACTATTCACTTTTGAAGGCTATATTTTCCACTGGTCAGGGGAAATGCAGGTGCCTATAGAAAAGCTTGCTCCTGCTCTACCACCAGTATGGGATGAGGGTATATGGATTTCATCCTTTAGACTTACAAGCTTCACAGAACTCCTTCTCAAGCCTAGGACCTACTTCTACTGCAAAACCTCTTGGGTAGATTTACTATTAGAGGCTATATACTCTGTAACTTTAACACTTTTTTCATTCACCAACATAATAATATGAACAACAGTAAAAAAACCCCACCCAAATAGTGGAATACTGTGTTCTTGCATTGGACCCAGACAGGGATGGAAAGGCAATGTGACCAGCTGGTGATGGTGTAGCTCTGTTTAAGACTTCCTTGCACTAGTGAACTAAATCAGGCAGCTGAATTGTGCACTTGCGTTCATCTGGAGGGCTGGGACATGAGCAGCCCTTAGCAGAGGGAGTTACAACAGTGCGGGCATGAAAAATATACTGCTACTTCTTGTGGTGTCTTTTGTCTCTTAGCTTTGCCGGGTAGAGACCTGCATCCAAGTGACCTGTGGAAGAGCCATGTGTGGAAGGGCAGCTAAACCCTAAATCATTTTCTTTCTATTGCAATGACATCTTCAATGCATACCGTAAAAGTGGTATATTAACTAGGAGAACCAAGGAGAGAGGAAGCTGCGTATCTAAATGCTTTGTGGCTTCCTGATGTTTTAGCAGAACTGCAGGGCCAAAATCTGTTTGAATATGCAGGGCAAATAGAGCCTGCCCTGATCAGCTAGTGGGGTGTTCTGTTATACAGGATGTAAAAGTAGTCAGCAGCAATGGTTGCTGGGAGCACCTATATGGATAAACAAAGAACTCCTGGCAAAAATCAAATAAAAAAGGGGAACACAAAAAGCGTGGAAGCAGGGACTGGTAACCTGGGATGATTACAAGGAAATTGCTTGTAATTGGTTAGAAAAGCTAAGGCCCTGACAGAGTCAAATCTGGCCAGCGATATTAGAAATAACAGAAAAGGATTTTACAGGTACGTAAGAGAAAAAAGAAAAACGAGAGAGAATGTGGGGCCTCTCTGGAAGGATACAGGTGACCTGGTTACTGAGGACGTGGAGAAGGCTGAAATATTCAACAACTTTTTTGCCTCATTCTTCGCTGGCAACCACTTGAATCACACCACTCAAAT
>NW_009706538.1:0-620 GCF_000703405.1 Apaloderma vittatum | reverse complement strand
CCTGTGTACTGCAGGGTGATAAGAGAGAAGAACCTCTGTCAAGACATGAGGTGGTATCAGCGGTGCTGTGAGACGTGCAGGGACTTTTATGCGCAAAAAATGCAACAAAAGAGTTGACCACTGTCAGGCTGGCTGGCACTCAGCTATTTGTGATCTTTTTATTTATAAACACAGACACACATGTACACACACACGCACGCTCCTTCAGACCAAATATTATCAGATTACATATAATTTAATCAAATTAATTTATTTTTGCCTGCCAGACATCCTTAATTGTTTTTGTTAGAGAGTCAACTTTTTTTATCTTCTGACATTTTCATAACCGATTTTTATATGGACAATTTTGAATACCTTTATCAAAATTTAAAAAAAATAGTAACTAGTATTTTAAATGTTTATTTTCAGCAGGGTTGTCTCTCTGTTGCAAAAAGAAAAGTCATGTTATCTTGAATTTATTTTAATTTAGCTGAATAGTTTTGTTGTATATGGAAATAAAGCCCTTTATTTTATTATATTTTTGGCATTTAGAGTCAGAATGATCTTGTGTATTTTGCAACAGATGTTGAGGTGAGTAAGCTAACATTATTGAACAGGTTATTACAGAATGTATTGTGAAA
>NW_009706537.1:9794-67605 GCF_000703405.1 Apaloderma vittatum | reverse complement strand
CGCTCGCAGTCTTTCAGCGAGGCGCCGACTCCCGGCACGGCTCTCGGCCAGTGGGTATCCTCTTTTAGGAAAGCGGCGCCGAGCGTTAAGGGAGAGAAAGGAGGATGCGGTGGTGGGAGAGCGACTTGTGGGCTCTATCAGTCCGTCACCCGTGGTTGGTTGGGTAAATAAACAGCGCAGGGGAAATTACGGTTTTCTGCTGCGGAAATGGTGAAACGTGCTCATGCCGAAGGCACTGTGTTGCTGTTACTGTACCTGTCCCTTTATGAGGTACCCGGGTTTCTCCTACTTCTTTCTCTTGTCCTTTGGTGATCCCTAGACAATGAAAGGTCGAGGTTATTTCCGTTGTTGTGCTATTCCACAGAAAACCTCCCCTAACAATCTCTGATAGATTCTACTTCGGTGTAACGTGCTTTCTGTTTTTAGTGAAGCTGTGATTGCTCTAGCGACCTGAACACAAGATACAGCTCAACAGAATTTAAGTGAAGCAATGTAGAGTGCCTTCTGTAATCTTAAAGTACTCAGTAGGCCAAATGCAGTCATGGTACCAAAATAGATGAACATAGGTTATTCCAAATAACATTTGATGGGTTTTATTCTTAGAATGTATATATTTTGGTTTTCCACATATCCAGGCATTTAGTATTGTTGCCATCCCTACCCTTAGTTCCTGGAGTTATTAGTATCAGCTTTTGAGAAACGCTTTGGAGCATGAAAAAAAAGGATGGAACTTGAACGATAAACACATCCTTCTCCCCTCAGTTATCACATTATTGTGATTTGAATTAGTAAACCTGTGTTATCTGTCATCTGCCTAGCCAAAAATCTTTTTGCATTATTTTAGTAAGCCCACCACATTCAGAATGTGAACTAAATATCACAAGATCATTAGATCATTTTCTTAGTGTCTGTAGCTCTTTAATGCTGTAACTTCAGAATATTTAATGAAAGACTGTAATGTGCATTAGTACGATGAATCCTTGATGTTTATCCAGACATCAAACTGGGCAGACATGTGGAATACCAGGCTGCACCTAAACTGCTTTCTGCTCTGCTGAAAATAAAATTTGAGTTTAATTTGGAGAATAAATTGAGCGTATGTCATTTTATTTTGATGAGATACCATATGTCAGAGGGAAAGGGGAAAATTACTTTTGAAAGAAAGCCTCTCAAATGTTTTGTATTTGTAATTCTTGAGCAAGAAAATTTGTATTTTAACTGATGACTGCATCAGTTGACTGTACAGCAATTACAGATAAAGAGGCACTTGTTCTGACTGATTTCTGAATTGCTGTAAGTTTCCGTGCAGTGTTTTTAACTAGTTCTACTACTACGGAGACTAATATCATCATATGCAATTGGCTGACTTGAACCATAAGCAAGAAAAACTTGTTTCTGAATGATTGTGCTTCATGGCTAGAAGAAAGTTTGGTACTTTCTGTTTTAAGTCATCTCAAGGAAGCAACATTTTTTTTAGTCTATGTGAAATGATGTAGGCTTGTTGATATTAGAGAAGGCTAGTAGAGAACTTCAGAGCAACCTAGCAAAGGACAAATACGTGGCTCAACTCTAGATTTTTAGAGCATTTTAAGCATTTAGGCTGGCTGCTAAGTAAGGCAAGTCATGTAATACTGCCTGTTAATTCCTGCCTCAAGCTATTACTCTGTGTAAATATGAACATTTTAGCAGTATAAATGATCTTGAATTCCAGCTGAAATTCTAACCCTTCAACCTTTTGCTTTCTTTGAAGTCACTGATAGTTTTGCCATTGACTTCGCTGAGTCTAGGATTTCGTACAAATACTTCAAGTGATGGAGAAGTCAATGTATCCCATGAAACATTGTTCAAAAGGTTAATTTCCCTCCCTTTTAGCACTTAATATATTCTTTTCACAGTGAATTTGTCAGATTGACTTAGAGACATCCTTCATGCTTTCCTGGTTTTGGTCTGTGAAGTTACAGAGCCATCTACTTTTAGATTGCTTCTCATAAAGGTATGCATAAGAACTGTAATCAAAATGCTGCTTATCTTTCTTCTGTATAAGTTCAAGTAGATCAAGAAATTCAACAGAAAGACAAGTTCTTGAGGTTATTCTGCTGTTTCCTTTCTTGGTCTTTTTGATATTCCACTAGCTATAGCTCTGGTCAGAAGATTGTTTTGACTTCTGGTCACTTCTTGAGAGACAAGGAGTCTTATGATAGTCGTTTGATCATGACTGTTAAGAGTGTAATCAAGACAGTTCTTCAGGTGGATGTAAGCCTGCTCATGAAAGAGCAGCTTTCCCATCACTATTGCCACATGGACTTTACTGAGGATTAATAACTATTTTTGATACTTTTCTTTTTGGTATTGGTAAAGATGTATTAGTTGCAGTAAGCTGAGAGCAGAGTCCTGTGGAAGCCCAAGATACTCTTAGGTAATGTTTCATCAGCCTTTAAATTTTCAGATCCATGAGTTAGGCAGCTGGTAAGTCATTTAGTGTTGACACTTTGCAATTTAGAATACTTATATTAAATTACTAAACTGGACAGACCTGGAGCTCCATTAACTATATACTAACTGTGGGTAAATTGACGCCGCAAAAGCTAACATCCCAAGTTAGCTGCTTAATGCAGAGAACCTATTTTTTTGAAATAATGTTTGTGTGGTATTTACGTTGCTAACCATATCGAAGAAATATACGGAGTGCTATATAATTGTATAAACTAGTATATCCTTGCCATTATTATGACAGGTGACTTGGGGTCAATTATCTCAAAAATAATAGCAAAAAAAAAATTCTAAATTTCCATGATGGATTAGAAAAATGATTAAGGAGTGGAATGTGTATAAGGAACATAGAAAGACTAAGGTATGTTCAGAGTTATTTAGGGTCACAGAATAAAGCAGGGAGTTGAAAGATCACCAATTAAAAAGTTTAATATCCTTCTAGTGATTATTGTTTTAGAACAAGATAAGAATGATTCTTCCAATATTTAGAATAATTTTAACCTATATTTATTCTTGACTTTGCTGTACTTTAAACGTAGGTTTCGTCTTTGCTGGTGAACTACTAGACATTTGCAAATAAATTTCCTCTTCCTCCTCTTGCATTTTGTTTATTGTTTAGAAGGAGCTCCTTAAAGCACGAAAGAAAAAACTTGTGTCTCTGCATATGGACTGGACTTCTCAGACATAGCCAGGGCTTTGTTTACTTTGAGCTACTCTAATGAAAATAGATAAGGTAGAACTAAACCAGAGCCAGCAAACTTGAGTTCTGAAAAAATCCATGTGTAACTAGAAGTCTCAGTTAATTTGAATCCTGAAGGCTTGTTTTTATCCCAAACAAGTCTTGCTAATTTCTTCCAGCATCACTCAGTATCTGAGATGCTGTCTTGTTGTGCAAAGTTTGACTTGCACAGATCCTTTGACTGTCACAGTTACACCACCACTAGTACCATGATTAGCCTTTGGACATGAGGCCTTTGAAATAGAGATTGGAAAGTGTTAGAGCCTAGGTGGATCTAAAAGAAAGTCAACACCCAAGAAACCCAAATTTTATTTCATTTGACTCGTGAATACAAAACTATAAATCATCTTGGTCTGCCTACAGATTGATACACAACGTCATGTCTACTGCATATGTACCTTTGCAGCTGATGCTTGTGCAGTTTGTTTTTGTAATGTGCACTGTAAGTAGATATGGTCACATAAACATCACAAAAAATATATTCCTCGGATATCTTGTTCTAGTAGTCTCCCCACCAAAAGTGATATAATTGATAGGTATGACAGGCTTCCTTTCGAGAACTTCTAACTGGAATGCCTGTGGCATGCTATACTATCTTAACCGGAAAGAAAAAACAGTTAGTACAAGCTAATATTGAAGTAAAAGCCAATAGCATTATTGGTTTGGGTTATTTTTTTTATAGCAGTAATTTTATGCTCTGTAACAGAATTTCTTACATGTAAAATACATCCATACACAAATGATTAATTTTATATTAATATCTTGTTCTTGTAACACTTTAAAAAATACCTTTAAGAAGCAGGAAGTTTGCCTAGAGAAAACAAACCCCTACTATAAGCATAAAACACTATTTTAATTTTTAAAAAACCCTCATTTAAATGTGTCATATCATTTGCATTTATGTACCATGCTAAGCGTTAAGTAGCATTTTTGGAGTCACCATGGTAGTGCTTTCCACTTTGCTAAAAATCTTGAATCCTGCCCGTCAATCTTGTGCTTCAGAGTCACTCCCTGAAGGCCAGCCCCTGGCAGGTTCATTGAGACTGTTTGCTCCTCTATGTACTATAGTTTAAAATAAGCATATACTGGTAAAATGCCAGTCTTGTCTCAACCTTCCTATATCCCACACCCATGTTTTTTTCACCTGCCAAATTCAAACAAATCTTATCTAAACAATTAAGATAAGCACAGAAGTAGTCTCTATAGTCAAATCAGCAAACCTCTCAAAACCAGAACTGAAATACAATCTCTCTAAATTAAACAGTCTACAATGGCAATCATGTTTGTATTTAAACATTTTATTCTGAAAGGATTACAGCATTGGTCTCCATTTTTTTTTCCTGCCTAGACAAGAAGGCGACATACTGAGTCAAACAAAATATATTTGTTCTCTAAGAACTGAACTTGCACATTTTTTATAAACTGTATAGGTGTATGAAGTTAGACTTCATATAATCAGTAACTGCTGTCCTTAACATAGTAGACAATTGTTTGAAATGTATGTAATGTAACTGTTTATATTAACAGTGTGTAGCTTTATATAAAATCTAGTTACATGTTTTGTTCTATGTGCATTCGTATATTTATATGTATGTGAAAAAGCTCTACTGATACAATTCTATTGCTGTGTATTGTGGATACATTAGGGAATAAGAACAATAATGACAAATGTCTTAAATATTGACTTGTATTTATAAGAGAAGAATTAGTACAAAAAGGGATACTAAAGATTCACTCTTTTATGAAGTCTTCTACATCTGTTACTTCGAATTTTGCAAATACATATTCGTGCATAATTGATTCTTATTTTGCTGCTTCCCAGAAATATGAGTGCGTGTTCTTAATGGTATTAAAAAGAAAATTAAGTCATTTAGAAGCCATCTGAAGCAACGGCTAAGCTTAATCCATGACTTCTCCTTGGAAATTTTGTGTGCTCTTCTGGTTTCTTACACAAGCTTTAGATCAAGGTGAATTACTGCCACAGTAAAACTGTGTGCAAGCAGTTCCAAGTGCTGTTTCTTAACCTCTGATCCATACCGTATGTACTTATATTGAAGATCCAATCTCTGTTGTGCTTTGTGCACTTAAAATTTCCGTGCTGAGAAGGTTTAAAGTATTTGTTAATAGATAAACATATCACAAATATACGAAGGGCAAGCAGGTAGGTAATAATACAAAATTGTTTTCATTTATACTAACAACCCATTTCAGCAATCACCTACCTACCTACACCTACACTTAGGCTCCTTGTGTGTTTTGCTGCAGCTCCCATTAGCACAGGGACATTTGGGGTTCTACCCCTGTATTTTCCATGTTTATGTAAACATAAAGTTTATTTCAAAGAAGCCTATTTGGGAATTAACTATTTGCCTTAGGAGATTCACATTTCTATTATTTGAGGTATAAAAGAATCTCCAGAGAACAGCGGTAGTTGTCAAGTAGTTGTAAGTATCACAGACAAAACCATGACCTTTTGCAGTAGGCCTGTGTTAGATGAATGATGCCAATAAGCTGACATGGAGAAGAAAAAAATAAAAGAGCAAAGGATAGAAACTTTTGAAGTCAGGGGTTCACTATGTAACCAATAAACAAGTGCAATAAAAGGCTGGAAATTTTGCAGCTTCATTGATTTTTAAATATGAATATTAAGTCAGATCTCAAATCTGAGTCCACTTTGCAAATAGCTTGATATTACATCATACCATAACCTTTATAGTAGCAAAGGAAGCCAAGGCCCTTTGATCTTTTAAGGGTTTCTTGACTTTTTTGTTGATGAGAAAGTTGAGGCAGATATTTTTTTCTTTTAGTTCTGAATTGAGCAGTTCAGCTGTCAGTCATTCCAGGGAACCTGATGAAATTGTCTACCTTGAGACTTTTTTTCCTGATTTGCTTATATTTGTATGTGTGGTGGTCTTGCCTTTTCTTCTAAAGACAGCTGTCAGTGAAGACTTCCATTCTGTATTCAGTGAGCAAATAAACAAGTTTATTTGTTCTTTTTCTCTAATTAATTGTTAGAAACGTTTGTGAAGTTGGTCAAGCTATTTACTAACTTGTGTTTCTTGTGTCAGACTTCTCCATTCTTTAAGGTTTTACCAGTATGCTAGTTTTGCAATGATGTTGGGTTTTGACCATTTGATGTTTACTACCTGTACATTATTCTTGGAAAAACTTTTTATTTTAATTAGCTCAGAAGTAATCGTTCAGGAAAGATCATGCAATGTGGCACGTTTGACCTGCTCATCTACTTATGTGGCTGTTTTTTTTCTTCCAAATATCCTGTTTAGATATTTGAAAAATAGGTCTCATCAAATTTTCAAGTACTTGGAAACATCTTAGAAGGTTCTATGACTTTTAATGCTACAGTTCTGCCTCAAAATTATGTAGTAATATTGAGACTGATTAGGTACAGATTATGGTTTGTGTATAATACAGATACAGTCCTTAATAACAAGTTAATTTTTTGTTGTAGCAGTGGTTGATGCCTTTTCTGTTTCTTTCACTCCAGCTTGGAGTAATATTCCTGGGTGTAGTTGATTTAATTTTTAACATGGAGCAGAATTATCTGGGGATGGAAGTAAGCAAAAAGTACCATGGAAGTTGTAACTTCTCAGTATCCTGTAATCTTGCACGTTAGAGTCCCACAATGAGTTGTGAAACTCCTGAATCTGTGCCGCACGCAGAGCTGTGCAATAAGAGTACCCTGAGAGTATCCTATAGAAGTTAGGAGGTCCTACAGCTGGTGAAGAAGATTCAGTCTGTCTTTGTAATTTGTTGAAGTGACTGTTGCTGCCATTTGCAGAGATGTGAACTCTTACAAAGATTCTTAGTGCTCAGTCAGTTTCAGGGGAGACAACAGTGCTTCTAGGAAATCTCAAGAAGATGACGCTCACTTTATCTTTAGATAGAGTCTGGAGACAGAAAAGCTTAGGAAGCGTACTTGGAAAGGCCGGAAAAATGGAACATGATTTGAAACCTGCCTTGAGAAAAGAGAAGACCTAAGACAGAGATTTGGACTGAATACCAGTCTTCTCTGAGTCATCCATAAGTGGGATTGTGCTAACGAGAGTTTCATGATGTAAAAGTTGGATCCAAAGCATCAAGTGAATAATTTTTTTTCTTCTTCATGAATATCTTTTCGCTGGGAAAGTTTGAATTTTGACCTACTCATTTTAAAAGGAAATTACAGTGTCTTGGACCAGCAAACAGAATAGGATATCTATAAACAGAATATGGATATCTGTAGGAAGTTGTCATTTCTCTAACAGTTTATGTCAGTGGTACTATCAGTGGATTTATATTCATACCATCAGGCAAGCATATGTTTACTGTGTCTGTGTTACCTACTAATTTTATTTTACTGGTAGCTGGTAGTTAAATTTTATAAATAATCAACAGTAATGACCTGTCTTACAATTAAAATATATAACTACTTCCTTTCATAGCTTTCCTGAGAATGCACTGTGCATCCTCCAACTTCCCGCTTGTGATTTTTCATGCATTTCTTCTTCAGGATTATATTTGCGGGCAAAAACTTTGATCTCATTGGTGGCTTGGTTACATACTGTGTTTCCCTGAAGACATGCAGGTGGTGATTATTGATGGTGTTGTTTTGGGAGTTTTTGTGTGTTGTTTTTTTTTTGGTTTTTTTTTTGTGTCTGTTCTGGATTGGCTTCTATGTATATGGGAGAAGGTCCATCTGTTCTCAGAGTTCAAGTATCCCTCTGAATATAGTTGTATGCTTTACTCTAATCTACCTCTTTTTTAAAAAAAAAAAAAAAAGTAGCAATAATATCCTTCTGTCAGGTGCCTAGCCAGACCTGCAAATTAATTGATATTACAAAGAACAGCCCTTATCTCTCTGCATATATTTTATTATTTATTTTTATATGCATATGTACATATATTTTTATTAATTATCCTTCCACTTTGAAACTAGGTCCTAAGTGGGCTTAATAGTTTGCATAATTTATTTTTTTGATTCAGTTTATATTTTAGCAATACAGAATAGAATGGAAACTCTTCCATTCTGCTAAAGCTTATATATTCTATAGCTGCATAAGAAAGATATAAATTCTGTCGCAAAGATAGCAGTCTAAATTTCCATGTCGGTTGTGACAAAAACAATGAGCATATCAGGAAAGTTTAAGTCTGACAAGGAATTCCTAAAGCCTTTATTTTGGCTAAAAATCCTTTGAACAATTTTTCCTCCTCTGTCCTTTATATTGGCAAGCATCCCTCTGCGATTGGTCTTCAACCCCTCTTTTTACCATTTAGATTTTCTGTAGTAATCTGCTAAGAAAGATTTGCTCAAAAAATCCCAGCACAACAACAAACATTGGTTTGTAGTTCCTTTTAATTTTATCTGTGCATACTTGTGTGTGTATCTGGACATGCTGGGTTCAAATTTGATTTAATCATACCTATATATGTGTGTATATGCACACAATTACACATGTTTACCTCAAGTAATTTTACAGTATTAGGGCCTGAAACTGGTGCTGGCTTTCTGGTTTTATTGGCAGCAGCAGCAATAGGAATCCAAGAAGATAGCAGAACTATGAAATCTTGAGGGTAAGAACTAAATGCCTGAATGTGATGTGATTAAAAGAAAGTTGTTTTTATTAGAGTAGAAGTCAACGGATATTCTTCACTGCTGTTTTATGAATGTATCAAAAAGACTGGATAATATGCTGCTATTAAAGAATTTCAAGACCAGGAAATGGCAATGTCAACTCTGAAACAAACAAACAAAAAAAATCACTTTCTGAAATAGTGACATGGGTCCGGTGACCACAAGACTATTATAAATCCTTCTCCCTATGTTTGCGTCAAAGTGTACTGGAATTGTAGCAAAGCTTAGAATATTTTCATACAAGGAAATGGATATTTGTGTATATTTTTCGGCATTATTTTGCCAACACATATGGAATCCTTCGCTTAAACATTTATGTAGTCATGCTGATTGTAGGGAGGAGGCATGTTTAGCTAGTAAGCTTGGCTGTATATGGAAACTTCATTGTTTTTATCAATTCGAATTGTCTAAATAATGGAATTAAATATGTAACAGTCATGATTTAATTTGCCAACTATCATGTTTTGCATGACAATGCTGCAGTACAGCCAAGGAACAGAAGCTTGTCTGATTCCTTGGCGTGGAGGTGAGCAAACCTAAGGTGGACACTGAAAAATCCTAATGGGATGCTAGAGAGCTACACATGAACATAAATGTCTTTAGATTAAATATATAGAAATATATTTGTCTTGGGAGGGAAGGCTTTGAAACATAGATACTAGGATCTGATTTCTCCAAGTCCTTGTCTCAGTCTGATTTGTTTTAAGCAGCTCCCTGAGGTATGTACACCCTTCCACATACCTGTTTTGTTGAAAGTACACAGACCTGGCACCATTGTGTTTGCCAGGCATTCTCTTATCTCCTGCAAGCATTCAAACAAAAGTGTTCTATTGCTCCCTGAGTAATCCGTGGGTGATCTTAACATTGAGCAAAAGTCAGAGCAGGAACTTATGTCATATTTCTTAGTGCAGGAGTAGACAGTCTCTGGAAGAAAGGGAAGGGGGGTGGAGCAGAGAGAAGACAGCCACAACTCAGAATAAATAGTTGAAGGGTTGTGAATGTGTTCATGTATGAAAACATTGCATAAGCATGAGAATGCTGAAATGTAGGGATAATACAAACTGAGTTTCATAATATGTGCTGGTTTTAATAAAGCTGTTTGTATATAGGCTTTGGTATACGTATTTTCTTAAAGTAGAGCTCTCAAACCAATCTAGACCAAGATTCTATTTGCGTGTTAATTTTAGACTCTCGTACAAGGTGAATTTGGCATTCTTTGTAAGCATGCTGATAGTCCTGTTGAGCAACAAGGGATCATTAAATAGTATATACCACAATACCTTGTTGAGAGGGCATCTTTAAGTCTCTGTTGCAACAATTATTGTGCTTATGGGGGAGAGGAGGGAAGAAAGGCAGATGTTTTAAAATATTCCAAATAATTTGTAGCAAATTTCTGCATATGCCCCCTCACCTAAAAGAAAGCAAAAACTCTTACTTCCTGAACTGTTACATTGCCGTAAAATTCAGATTCTTTAGGTTTCTGGTGAGGCAAATTGAAAAAAAAAATTTTTTTAAATATTTTTTCCAACAATTAAAGGATTTCCTTTTTTTTTTTTGTTTCAGTCTTAAAAGTAAGCTTCATGTCCTGCTTAGAGATACAGTGTAGCCTGCTCAGTTTAATGAAGATCAACACTTATTTATTTATAATGTTCTTATACTGTAACCAAAACTATGTCTCAGGCCTGGAAAGGGGAAATATGATGACTCCCAGACTCGGAGCAGTATCTCTGACTGCTTTAGAGCATTCGGAAACACATGAGTTTGAATTATATTGTCTGTAGTCTTTAGGTGTATACACAGAATTTCTCTGTCACAGTTGTAGACTAGTGATGAGTTTCTATTGCTGATCCGTTTTTCAATCTGAAGATTAATCTTGCCTAAGGGATTATTCTTTTCGTTGTACAAGTGCGTGCATTGCAGAGCCCATTACAAAAAGGGGTACAAATTAGCGAAGTGCAAACTAGAAGAATGATTGATACACTGTAACAAAAATTATTCATTACTGTCATATATATATTCTTATGCAACACTGTAAATTTCTTTAAAGGTTTAAAAACTAGAGGAGGAAAATTGAGTTTATCTCACTTTTAAACGAATGGTCAATGTGCTTGCAAGAAGTATGGAGGGAAAAAACTCAAAAGTACTATTTTTTTAAATTATTTTTTGTAGGAGCCGAGAATAATTATTCACTAGTTCGCACAAATATTTCCTATCCCTCATGAAATGCTCTTAATACAAGTGTTCTTAATATAGGGGTTGTATTCCTAAAAGTGTGTCCCTCTTGATGATATTTTTTTTTGTCCAGGTTAGCTAGATAGAAATCACTCTTTCTGTGCAGTTGAACTGAAAAAAAAAAATACACTATGTGTGTGGCACCAGAATTGGTTGGGAACAGGAAAGGCATATTTTGTATCTATGCTAAATGTGTTGGCTTAGTGCATAGAAGAGTTGACCCTTGTCAGGTATTTTGAAGTTAACTGTCTGACTTATGGATTAATCAGTTTAAGACTGAAGCTAGCCAGTGACAGGAATGAGCTTTGTTGTGTGAGCATGTGTGTGTGGCTGTGGTGCCATTTTACAAATTTTTATAATGCTTTCAGTTGGACCATGAAAGTCTGGTGTAAAGCTTATCTCTGATCTCTGGCTATGGCCATACTCGTGGGATTGTGTTTGTGTGTTTGAGGGGAGGGAGATGAATTCTTTAACACTTGACACCTGGCTCTACCAGATTTCTAGCCCAGAGTCTTAGGAACAGCACAAGGCATTAATAAAGTTAAAACTCTTAAGCTGTATGACCAATAGGTCATAAAAACTGTTGCTGGGTGTTGTGCTCAGTCCTTCTTTCAGAGTTGGATTATCATCCTGACAACTAATTCTTCGTTCTTTTGTCTTTTTTATAGCTGTTGTGAACTTGGACAACTCGGTGGTTGACCTGGAGACCCTTCAAGCCCTGTATGAGAATGTGAGTAATCAGAGGAAGTCCATATAATGTAGGTATACTGTAGGTCCCAGGAAGGTATTTTTGGTTTGCATCAGTACTAGTCAGAAAGCTTGCAGAGTGTGTCCTATCTTGAAATGACTTTATTTTCCCCAAAGCAGTGAAAATAGTAAGCATTTAAATTGTATTGATTGCCACTGTCCTCTATATAGTGCGTGCATTTTTATGTAAGTAACATAACAACTCATCAGAAATTGATTTTGCTTCTTTTGTTTTTCCTCTGGACAGGGACAGTCTTTGGTCAACGAGTATCAGACCTTGCACCCCAGGTCTTTGACTTTGCTGTGTAACTTCACTAATATAACAATGCTGTTCAATTAAAAAAATGTTCTAATAACAGCAATCATTCAATTTGTGGAACCATAGCTTTTAATTATTATTGTTTCATGGATTACTCCAAAATAATTTTAACTCTTTGAAAGGAAAAAGAATTGCTCTGTGTTAACACAATAAAAGGCAGTGTAAACTGCTAGGAGCTTCATAAATGTCTGGTGCTATTCATCATAGTGTGTGACTACCAGGTATGCAAAATCAGGGATTCAGAATATACTCAGGCATGTTCTAAAACTTTACAAAGCCCCTCACATGTAAAATTCTAAAAGATGATTCTTGGAAGCATTGTTTTTGCCGTCAGCTGAGGCCAGTGAGCATTACCCCTTCTTCTAGCACATTGCCTGAATACATGGAAGTCTGACTTGGCATCTCTGGAAAGAGCAAAGAAGCTTTCTACTTACATTCTAAAGAACCTAAAAATATGAAACATAAAGCTGTGAGCCACAGAATAGCGCTGAAAGCCAATGTATGCTATTGCACTGGGTTTTTTATTTCCCTCACATTATAGTTTTGATAATATGTTAATTACATTTACACCTTTCAGATTTTTGGTTTTTAGAAGCTAGCTTTTTATGGCCTACTTTGGATTGATTTGTTGATTTCTGAAATTTCGCATAAATAATCCACTTTGGGGCCTGAAGAGAGAAATAGTAGACTCTCATGCACTTTATAGGAAAACCAAAACAGGTAAACAACATGAAAAACAAAAATCTGACAAGAACTAGGGAAGTACTTTTATTTTATCCCTGATGAATTAACTCACTCAACACTTCTGAGGAAGTTAATGGAAAACCTAACTAACCCCGGAATCTCTGTGGTTTAAGCATTTCTCATACTTATGCCCCAACATTTCTGTTTTGGCCCTGTTATTTTTATTTTACATTATTTTTAATCTGCTCCCTTACATAACACAGCTATATCCCATTCCATAAATTCTTTAGCATATAAAAATGAAAGAAAGTTATATGTTACATATGCGTGGTTGTGAGAATCTGTGTTGTGGGAAGTACGGATTAGATACTGCTCTCTTTGAGTTTGGAATACTTCCATCTCTTATTGAATAAACCTTTTTTCATTTTGGTTTTAACAAATAGTCTTTCTATGTAACTAATGTACTAATAGGATATTTTTCAAATGTTTTCATTTCTAATACACTTCAGAGTTCCATATAATGAATTACCGACAAATTTGCAGTTCATTAAAATAATCAAATGCCATTGTGCTCCTTTTGTCTTTAACTTCACTAATTACAAAAAACATCTAGAAAATATTTTCCTGATTTAGAAAAATACCATATATTAATCTCAGGCAAGACTCAAAAAATTGATTTACTGTGATATATTTCTTTGCTTTAAATAGAAGAAAGATCAGCCCTACTTTTTCATTGTATTTGCTTGGATATGACAGAAAAAAACCAACCACCCAACTAAGAAACAAAAAAAGCCCTAGTTTATTTTCAGAGAGGGGAACCTGAACTGTAATCCTAGATCTTGTTAGATAAAGCTGTGTCTTGAGAGAAACATTTTTAAAATTGAATTTTATTTTCTGTTTGTACTTTGAGTCTTTGGTGAACACACACCTTGCAGTTGCTTCCCATAGTAGCCTTAATAATCGTAAAGTTATTGTTCAGTAAAAAACTGTAAGTAATGGATGATACCAGAAAGCCTGGCATATTTCACTCCTCCCTTATTTCTCAGCCTCATTCTGTGTTGTAAATGGGGCAAACGTTGCCTTATTCAGCTACTTTGTAGCCATTACCTTAATTTTTAGTTCTTAGGGTTTATTTATTGGTTTGGGATTTTTTTCTGGATATTTTAAATACCCACTGTACTAATTCTCAGCCTTTCTGTTTGATCTCTGTGGAACATATGGGAGCATTTGTTTTACAGTCTTCCCTCAGAATGTAATCATCTTTTCTGATTGCATATGTCTGGCATGGTGCTTTCCTTTCTCAAATGTGAATGAAATTTGGGCAGTCTCCAAACCTAAGCACGCCCTAATTTCAAAAGCCACAGTCCCAAGGGCTCAATTCCTGTTTACGGAGGAGTTAAAAGTCTTGTTAAACCACAAAGTTACGCTATACATCTTAGTGACGTTTTATAAATGAAGAAACCCACAGCCTACCAAAGATCCAAGCCCTCAATAATTTATTTAATATTTTTAGTGGCATCAAGCGAGAAGGACTTTGTCACTGCAGCACTGCATGGTACAGTCACATAGTTTGTACACATGATTGTGTAGTTCGATTTATAAAAAGTTGTTTAAGTACGTATTGATCGTTGGCTGTATTAAAGTCTAAATAATTTTAATATTAGAGTTTGAATACTTAAAACTTCATATGAATAGATAAAACTGCACGTTACTTTAATGTGCTTTTACAAACTCCTTAACAGGAATGTTTTCAGGTGGCAGCTGAAGAGAGGGAGAAGGCAGATGGAATTCAGTGGTCAATTTGCTCTATGTAGCTTGGCCGTATTGATTGTGATTAGAAGTGTACTTATTTGCAGAGAAGTGAATGTTCACTTTGAAAACAGGTAGCCTCGTAGCAGCTGAGATTGTAGCTTAAATATCACTGCTGGAATCAAGATAAGCCTGTTCCTGCTTATTTCTTCAGTATATTGTGAAAGTAAGTATATAAAACTTGATTAAAAATTGTATCAAAGGATTGTCTTTGATCTGTGGATTTGCCCTTTTCAAGTCTCTTTGTATTACAAAATGAAATGTGTCTCCTTTCTTGAGTTCTGAAAATTTGTCCACCCTGTCTCTATCTTTAAAAGACTTTGACTAATGCTTCCAAAATCCTGAAAATGCCATTTGCAGGACTGAAAGGCACCCAGAAGTGTGTCTCTGCTCTACCACTAAGATTCAAACATTTTTGGTTTTTTTTCTTGTGATTTTTAAAAAGACTAGTGTTCACAGTGCGATGTCTTAGCATTTTTCTTCAAAGACTGCAGATTGTACCTGATTTCTCATAGACAATCCAGCTTCAAATGAATACAATAGCTGTTATTAACCTGGGTGTTTCTTTATATCCATGTTGCTTGACTGTATTCTTTAGACAAGTCTCTCAGGGCTTTTGAAATATGTAACAGTAACTTTGAAAGTCAGGTTGCACCTCGCCAAAACAACCTCAAAATTAAAAAGCCTACATACATTTAAACTGATCTAAAGTCAGAGCTAAACGTCTGTTGCAGAGAAAAAAAAGACTAAGCATGAAATGTAAGATTTATGTTGTGAAATGAAAAAATCGCCTTTATGAACTTTGGTAAGACCAAATATAAGTTAAGTTTGTACTCTGGCAAAAGTGGAAAGAGAGTTAAACTAAAGCATTGTATTTTTTTTTCAGTAATTTCTAGCAGATTTATGCTGTCTGATTTTAGATATAGTTAATACAAAATTCTGTTATATTATTTTCAGTTACAATGCTATATAATAGCTAAAATTCAAAAAAATAAATAGCAGTGACATTCAAAGAGGTGCTAATGCAATCAGATTAATGACTTTTATAGGAAGTACATGTTGAACGTGTTGTCCTGACACAAATGTTGGAGAGTAATATAAAAGCTTCTTTTTTTCTTCTTTTTTTTTTTTATTTATTCATCTGCAAATTAGAGAATAGATAAGCATTAACCAAAAAGCTAACTGGTAAAAATTCTGAAAAATAATCTCCAGTAATACCTGTGCAGAAGGCAAGTCAACCTTGCTAGTTTTCTATTATAATTTAAAATTGACATCGATCAGAATTCTGGATACCAAGCCAAAATTAATGACTTGAAATACAGGTTTAATTCTGAACCTGCACCATATACTTGAACTTCTTGAGTTTTGCTCAGACCTCCCCATGCGTGGATCATGCTTAGGATTTGTATCTTTGCTAGTTGTTATTTCTTTTCGTAGACAACCTGAGAATAATATCTTAAATAAGGAATAGGAAATCTGTCTAACCTTTGCCCGTGAGATTTGATGGAGAAACATAAACAGCTTGAGCACACATGTATATGATATATTGCTGTGAGAAGCACTCTAGTATTTCACTATGCGTATAAGGCCAGAAGGGAGTACCCTCATTATTTATTCTAAAGAATTTGCAAATAACCTTTTAGTTTTGTCTTTGTAAAATAGTTTCTCTTAACTATTATGGAATTTTTTCAAGTGATTTCCCTTCAGTTTATAAGAAGAGAATATACCTTACAGATTGGCTAGAAGTAATATAATTTATTTTTAAAACTGTAAATATGAGAATTTATTTACTCTTACAAAACACTAATTTACAATTTACAAGTGTAAATTGAATACATGAGGTTTTTAAAGTGCAAGGTGAATAAATAAAATAGATATTCCTATGAAGTCATGTCATTTGCATACCTAGACCTCCATTACTCTGATGACATGACCACTGGAACAGTGCTACCTCACTTGGCGTCCTTCTGATTTCCAGAATCTGTAGGTTTTATCCATAGCCAATAGATTTTTTTTTTTTAATGATTTGCAAGGAATTGGGAGCTTTCTTATATCTTTAACTCTTCTTTGGATAAGAATATTCCAGATTAAGTGAAGAAATGTCCCATACCTGCTCCCTAACAAAAAACCACAAGTCTTTCTCCTCAACAGCATTTGAAATATTTAAGTAGAAATCTCTGCAGTTAATTGACTTTTTCCTAATCCTCACCCCATGTCCAAATGAATCTTCTAAGAAAAAAAAGTGATACAATTTTCTGATCTAAGTGTCTTAAAAATTTCTTTCTCCTCAAGATAGAATTATACAAGCAAAATTTACTACTGTAGTTATATTTTTATGTCCTATGCCTAGCTTGACAGAAAATGTAGAAAAGTACCTTTTGGAGGATGAGTCCCCAAGTTTTTTTTTCCCATACTAAAGCGATACTGCAGTTGGTAAGTCAAGGAACTAGATGTTATGGATAGGCCACTGCCAGATGATTAAAGGCTTGGAGAACATACACAAGGAGAGGCTGAGAGAGCTTGGAGGGACCTTATCAGTATGTACAAATGTCTGATGGGGGAGTGGGAGTAAAGTACTTGGAGCTAGACTCAGTGATGGCCAGTGTAAAGACAAGAGGTGGTGGGCCTCTTGAAATTGATATACTGGAAATTCCATTGTATTGCAAAGGTGTTCAAACACTGGAACAGTCTGCCTAGAGTTCGTGAGGTCTCCATCCTTAGAGAGATTCAAAACCCGGCTGGACATGATACAGAACAACCTGCTTTAGCTGCCTCTACTTTGCGCCAGAAGGTTCAACTAGATGATCTCCAGAGATTGTTTCAAACTTCAACAGTTCTATTAATCTGTGATATAAGTACTACCACCACTATAATTGCTTTGTGTCAAGAACAAAGTTTATTTCTGGGAGGGAAAACAAAAAAAAGTTGCTTGCAATATTTTCTATCTGCCAGCATATTTAAGATCAGTCTAGAGAAGATTACCCTTGAGGAACATTCACAGAAACGTTGGCTAAACGTTAGGATGCATAGTATTCAAGACAGATGGCTCTGCAGTCATTTCCAGACTTTTGAAGTAATCAGAGATACTCTGAAGTGCTTTTGTTCTCAGTCACTCTTCGATCTCTTAATCTTTCTGTTTCATGTCAGTATTTTCTCCCTTTTCACGTAGAAAGATGTTCAGCAACCTCAGAAAAACTGTACAAACCTGACTTCCTAGTTTGAGATTTCTGATGGAACTGTAGCAGTATGATTTGAGTTAGTTCCGTACCTGCTAATCTTGCAAAAGTGTGCAAGACAGTGCAGATGCAGTCTTATCTTTTGCTTTCCCATTATTTAAGTAGTTAGGATATAACTTTACACTTAAAGTTCTATGGTAGAGTGAAAAAAAAAATAAAAAAGTGTGCAGTGTTTTTACAAAGGAATAAAGGTGGCTATATTTACTTCTTTTTTCATTCTTGCATGGATTCATGTTTTGAATCTATTTTGAAAACCACCATGAATGTCAAAAGAAGGGTCAGGAGAAGTTTCCGTTCCACTTTTACTCCATGCCATTCCGTTTTCCAGTACTGCAGTTGGAAAAAATAATTTCACTGCAGCATGGAGCACAGAAAGAAAAAGTGAGACTCTCTTTCTTTTGATTGGAATGTTGAAGAAAAGACCACACAGTGTGCCACAGGGTTCTCCAAGAGACTAGGCAGTTTACATGTAATTGCTTTGGCTTATTAAGATAAAAATGAAAATAATTTTACCCCAAAGAAGTATGCAGCAATTCTCATGTGTTATGGTATATATGATAGTTCCTTTACAAATCAACTATTTTCTGTTGTTCCGTAGTGTTTTCCAAATATCAAATAAAACTTAATGTGCAGTAAACAATACAAACGTATTTTCATTTAGTTAAAAAAAAAGATACAATTTAAATATATATTTAAAGATCAGATTGCAGTCAAATGCAGCCCAACAGATTTGGAATGAGGAATATAACTCAAAAAGAGAGGTCTTTTGATCCAAAGACTTTATAAACAACCAAAGAAAAGGGATTGGGAATGAAGATTATTGTCTGAGTGCATGGTTGTATGAACAAATCTTTTGCAGATTACTAGTGGTCAATAATATTATTTGGAAGATATTCTGTTCTCCATCAGATATATTTATACTTACAATTACTCTATGGACTAAGTCATTTTACCCTAAGTAGATGCTAGAAGCAAAATCTGTGAACGTGATTTGTAACAAAGACATCTTTATCTGTTGGTCGACTAGATTTTTGATTAACACTTTTTAATTACTTTGTTTCCTTTGTTCCAGAGAGCACAATCAGATGAATTAGAAAAAATAGAAAAGCATAGCAAGGCATCCAAGGAAAAAGAAAATGCCAAGTCTCTGGATAAGCCAGAACAGTAAGCACATACTTATGAAAGAACAGTTTTGCTTGCCTCAGAAAATTTTCCCTGCTATAGTAAAATATCTTGAGATGTTATAAAAGAACAAAAAATACTATGCCTACTGACAGTGACTCATATAATTCTCTTTAATCATTTGTACAGGTTTCTCTATGAACTCTCACTAATTCCCAACTTTTCAGAACGTGTATTTTGCATCCTGTTCCAGTCAACTTTTTCAGAAAGCATTTGTTCAATCCGTCGCAAACTTGAATTGTTACAGAAACTATGTGAGGTAGGTTGTGATCTGTGAAAAGGTAGAGCTATATTTCTGATACTTAATCTTGTTAAGTTGTACTCATATTTCAAAAGTTTTTGCTTTATTTATTTTAAGTACTCTTTAAATCTAAAGGATAGCAGAATAGAACATTTTACGATTGTACTTCAACATCAAAGTGATTTTTAAGATTAGCTGTTGGTACTGAACTTTATCATGTTTTTGCCATCGATGTATATCAGTCTCTGGAAAATGGTGTACCTTCTCCTTTTGTTAAAACAAAATCTTCCCTCTTCTTAGTGACCATATCACTTTCCAAATGAATGTCAGTTCAGTCCACTCTGTGTTTGGATTTTGAAAATGTGCAATTCAATAATATCTCTGATATCTAGAATCAGTTAGAGATAGCAATGTTGTCTCTAGCTAGAAGAGATTACTGGAATTTTTTAGTCCTATACAAAACAAATACATGGCTGTAAAATGCAGATTTCATTAGTATTTTCATAACTGAAAGCTATTTGAAATATTTTATTTAAGTGTTTTACCATTTATTAGATTTTTTTTGATCAATTGTTTTAAATTGGTCCATGTGGGCTTTTTACTAACTTCTTGAAGAATCCTTTCCTAAATGAAATCTACCATTCACAATATCATCATCAGTTAAGGAATTAATGTTTTATTTTTCTCAACAGATCGTCTCTGCTAATATTGTCTAAATTTCATATTATTTTTCTCTAAGTATTTGTTTTCAGGATAATATTCTCCATTTGCAACTGATTATGTGTTGATATTTTTCTGTTTCTACACATTGCACTAGAAGGTTGTTAATTCCCTATATTTGAACATGTGTATAAGTATTACTTCTGAACACAGGATCAACTGATCTGCTCATCTGTTAATACTGCTAGCCATAAATATTATTGTGAGTTTGAACAGAGAATTGTTTCTGTTTCGTAGACATTGAAAAATGGATCAGGAGTTATGCAGGTCCTGGGTTTGGTTCTTGCCTTTGGAAATTATATGAATGGTGGAAACAGAACACGAGGACAGGCTGATGGGTTTGGACTAGATATCCTGCCAAAACTGAAAGATGTCAAGAGTAGCGTAAGTTGATTCTAGAATTCCTGTAGGCCTGAGAATTTTTACTGATGAATCAGAAAAGTTCCACAAAACAGTTTTCTGAATCTATCTGAGAATGTAATTCTGTCCAAAATACTCTTCAAATCAAAGATCTTCTGCTGAAGTTCATTGCAGGGATTGCAGAGGGGAAAAAAAATGAGCATGTTCACTTAAAGTCCCCCAGAAGTGCCAAAATTTCATTTAGAAAAAGTAACAGTCATTCTTTAATTTCACTGTGCTTTTAGTGTAGTTGTATATTAATAAAAAGATCTGACTGTTGCAAAACAACTTGCATACATGAAACCAGAAACTATTTCCCTTTTCCTTCTTGAGAGGTTTCAAAATGTATGGGTTTGTTTTACAATCAGGTAGATTTCAGAAATTAGGAGTGGCTGACACAAGTGTTATATCTTGCTATTATTTTATGGTTAAATGGTATTCAGGGTGTTGGGAGCTTTTTTGGGAAAGGCACAAAATCAGCCAAGTATTTTTCTGTACTTGTCCCTAAATATTTCGTTTACTTGAATTAGCATTTCTTTAGATGTGAGGTTTTTTCAGCTATTTTCAGTAACACAGCAAACTTTCTTTTCTTCTGTGTAGGACAACAGCAGAAGTCTTCTGTCTTATATTGTCTCATACTATTTGCGTAATTTTGATGAGGTGAGTGAGAATTATTTTATTCTTTTAAATCAAAATTTTTTAAAAATCAACTTACTACATTTGCTCTCCTAGTGGCCAAGATGAGGGAATGTGCAAAAATATTTTTTGTGCTTCCAGTTATATGTTTAGGTATATAAAACAATGAGCCCTATGTAACTGTTCATTTTTGGTTTTGTCAGGATGCTGGAAAAGAGCAATGCATCTTTCCTCTTCCAGACCCACAAGATCTCTTCCAGGTTTCACAAATGAAGTTCGAAGACTTTCAAAAAGATCTCCGCAAAATGAAGAAGGATTTGCGAGGTACTGAGCCTAGATTAAGTGCTAGCTATAGATTACCAATTTATCCCTGCTGTTGTTGCTTATATCATTTTGGGAAATTAGATGATAGTATAAAAATAGCTATGTGTTTTTGACTCCTCAGTTACTATTTTGTTTCCTTAATTTGCTTTGTCATGATCAGTTAAGCAATAATTCATAATTTTCTGTGGATAACCTGGAAGAAGTTATTAAAATAAACAACATCTAACCAGTTAGGTTAAATGTTTTGTTTCAAAAGCAAAACAATTTTTTTTTTTTTTGGAAACTGATTTCAGTTAGTCTTCCACAATAGAAAGAATTGCAAATTGTTGGACCATGCCTCTGACAAATAAAAAGGGTGGATAATCAAGTCAAAACACTGTCTAGCAGATAAAATAGTATATACGCTATGTTGTTAAAGACAATTGAAATAACCCGACTTTACTAAAAAATAATACAAAAAGAAAGTATATTTTTCTTCCTGCTTGTTGAATGATTTCTTTAAATGAACTCAACAAGCTTAAAATAGGATACATTTTTTAGACTTTAATAAAGAACATGTATCACATACAACTCATTTCTTAATAACTTCGGGAACTAAGCACTGAGTTTAAGTTAAGCAAGACTAGTTTGCACAAATAATGGCTAATATCCATGATTTCAGTATTTTTGCTAAAAGGCACTGCTAGAATGGCCAGTTATGTACCATTATGCTAAATCTTGGAGAGGAGGATTGTGTTGCCTTGCTGATTTTGAGTGCCATGCATCCAGAGACCAATGAATGGTTCAGTAAACCATTAGTCTCTGAAGAACCTAGGATGAAAGGTTCTCCATTAAAACAAAAACATAGCATGGTTACTGAACAGTATGTGACTGTCCCTTCTTGGCCCTATGAAGCTTTCTATTTGGATGTTTTAAAATTTATATTAAATGTCTAGAGGTAATATTATCAAGGTTGCCTAGTGTCATACTGAGGAACAAACAAGTTTGAACACCATGAGTGCATTCCCTTTTTAATCAATTAGCATAAAAACTATTATGTTAATCAACATAACACAGTTCGGCCATGAAAACTTATTCCTGTATTTTTTGCAACTTTTAGATAATCTGAGGGCTGGTCTCCAAACTTGGACATAGAGAAGTAAGATGCCTAGATTTATTTTAGGTTTGTTGAAAAATGGTACTTGAATTCAGGCGCATGTTTGCAAACATCTATTGGGGCAGACGTTACCCTGCACGTTCGCCAAAATGTTTTTGTATAAATGAAAGGTTAAATATCTTCAGATCAAGGTTGAAATTTGCACACAGGCATAAATCTCGTATGGAATAAATCCACACTGTGCAGTGATCAAAGCAAGAGTTCTGTAAAAATGGGAATTACACGCTTCGCTCTGCCATCAGACTGCAGTTGAATTCTTTCTGTGCTTCCAATCTAGCCCTTAGACTGGAGTCTCTCTTGTCAGTCTGTTCTATAGTTAAAGAAACTGAAGAATTAACTGCAGACACCATCACTATTTCTGTATTCCCTTCGGTACAAACTTTTTTTGGGGCAGCATCGGTCCTTTTCTACATCCTCTCCTGGATATGAAATGACAGTTTCAATACCAGTCTGCAATCTCATTCATGATTTATCAGCCCTGAGTGATTCAAAAGGCTTTCTGTTGGCTCTGCTTTCTGAAGAAAAGTGTAAGCCTAAATTAAAAATAATTTGTGTTAAAGAAATTTACGACTGCAAGAGCATTTCCTAAAAATTCTGGACATTCCAATAGCTTAATTGTGAGACAGAATAGCCAAATTTAATGACAGTCTTTTTTTAAATAGAGTACAAATTTTGGCTGAATGGATAAAATTACTTTAAAGTGGTTTTCCTCTGTATTTCATTTAAGTACACTACCAGATTTGCTAATGTGCATCTGGAACCTTATGAGTTACAAGAGCTAGCAAGCGCCTCATTAAATGACTGAGCAGAAAGAAAGCTGTAAAATGCTGAGCAAATTCTGACAACATCCTAAGTATGATTCTCTCCTTTTGAAGTCAGTGAGAATAAATGAATATGGAGTATTCCTGGGAAATACTGACTTTAAAATGAGAAATAGCTGCTTATGAATACATTCCAGTTTTATACTGAGATGCAGACTGTAACCTTGGACCTATTTACATCAGTAATTTGATAGATTTCATGAGAAGGTGTGTGTGAGGCTGTTTGCTTTGGTTTTTATCACGGAAAACCCAAAATTGCACATAACAGAGATGCAGGCAGTATCACCAGTTTAAGCGTTTTCTGTCCATGTTAATTTCAAGTACCCTGCAAACCATGCACAGTGAGATCATGCTTAGTGCAATGAGAGAAGGAGGTATTTATTCACCCAGGAACAAAAGCTTCTGAAGATACTTTATTTCTGTCTTAAAAAGCCCTCTGTAATCATTACTTAAAGCTAAACTTCATCCCAGAAGGATTCTTTAAAAAAACTATGGGGCCGCTTAACAAGAAAAAAGCACAAAGTATAGGAAGGTTATTATAAAATAAAAAATGTTTTGTAACCATAACAATAGCAGTTCATTTTAGCAGTACTGTATTTTTCCATCTAAATATGTCAGTAGCATACACAGGGATGTGCAGATATAAATAATCGTTATGACTCTGTAAAATAATTTCATTGTCATGCTCTTTCACAGTTCTGAGTTTTGCCTTATGTTTGCATTAAAGGAGCTGTTAATGCCTAGAAAAAAAAAAAGCACTCATGATGTTAAAACTTGTATGCTTTCTTCTCTTTTGACTGTGGAAGCTCTTGTCTACCTTTATTTAAAATAACATAGACCCCAGGCATAATGTTCACATACATTTTTGTAAGAAAGAAGACCAAAGAACAGGTGGATACTTTTACTAACAAACCAAGTGAGTTTGGCTCCATCTGTTGCTCCCAGATTTCACAGCTCCCCAGGATTCTCACTTTAGCCTTTTTTACTTCAGTGACGTATAGTTTGTTAAGCAACTTGATCTGCTTTTGATCTCTCCTAGCTGTCAGCAACGTTCCTTGATGCAGTCATACCAAGCAATGACTTCTGTTCCTATGTCATTCCACAGAAGAAACTTTAGTGCTTGCCACATGACTTAAATCAACTCACCGTGTAAAGAAAATTGGGCATCCAGGGTCACAAGAGCAATGCATGACGCACTGATTAGGATCCATGCTGTGTATCTATAATTATCGATGTATTTTTCTAGACACTTCAGAATGCTAGAGATGCAGCAGAAAGATGTGGAAAACATAATGAATCGATTAATGTTTTAATCCTCTCTGCTCTGACACTCTCTGGAGGTACAGTTGTGATTTAGGAAAGTGTTGGATTTGTGGCCTGTGAAATTCTTCAAGATGTGTATTTAGTTTAGGAAAGAACCAGGACACTAAAATAACAGTGAGAGTTACAGTATTTATGAAGCACTTATGTCAAGTTAAAACTGTTTAGAAGCTGTTCTTTGGCTACACATTAACATTTTAAGTTTATAATAGTGAGTTTATTCTTGCAAATCAAAAACTAATTTATCAGTTGTCACTGCAGAACTTTCACTGAAGCTCCGCCAAAAGGGAAATAGAAACAATGTCAGGCAGAAAATAAATCTGACTAGTAGAATTTTGAAGAGATTAATAATACCACATAACGCAGACTGCTATAAAATGGAGTTGAAGGCAGTACTTGTTCTATATGTCATAAAGTTGTTATATTTAATATCTTTGATTGGAAACTGATTTAAAGTAATGTTTATGATAATTAGTTATTATTTTTGTAGTGATACTTTATTTTCCTACTGCGAATGTTTATAACTTGTTGAAAAGTCTCCATCGATAGGAAGCTAGGCTGTGTGGCCCGGTACATCTCTCTGATTTGTAATAAATGTGACCGAGAATGTTTATAAAGTGTTAAGCATTTGCAGAACGTTTTGTATTTTAAGAAGTATGTTCCAAGAAAGGCCGCACAGTAACTTGGAAAATATACACACTCCCTGTTTTTAATGTGCTTCTTACAGTCACCTAAAATTATCTGTTCAGCTTGGATCTGCTAGTTGTAGAGCTGGTATGTTCTTGTGTTTAATACCTATTGTGTAAATCAGGATGCTGGAAGTACCATACTGCGTGACAGAAAGAGTTGTAGAAGTTGCATTTGGAGTGGTGTCGATGCAGGACTGAGAGAGATGGGATGATGCGTCACCGTTTCTTTCTCACATAGTTATAACTATTTAGCTTTTGACAAATCATTCCTCTTGCCTCAGTGATGGTTACCCCTAACACCTAGAAAGAGGCCCCACCCCTAAGAGTAATCAAGCTCTAGTTGGAGATGAAATTTTCCTCTCCTTGGCCAGCCCTGTGTCTGGGGTGCTTTTCAAAATAAGATTGCGTCCACTGCGAGTTCTTTCCTAGGTAATATTAAAGTTTGCAGGCTGAACTAAATAAAAAAATAATTATAGAATCATGGACTGGTTTGGGTTGGTAGGGACCTCTGAAGTCATCTAGTCCAACTCTCCTGCAGTGAGCAGGAACATCTTCAACTAGAAGCCCTGCCCAACCTGACCTTGAATGGTTCCAGGGATGGGGCCTCCACCACCTCTCTGGGCAACCTGTTCCAATGTTTCACCACCATGATTGTAAAAAACTTCTTCCATCTATCTAGTCTAAATGTACCCTTTTGGGGGTTAAAACCATTAGTCTTTATCCTGTTACAACAGGGCCTGCTAAAAAGATTGTTCCTGTCTTTCTTATAGGCCCCCTTGAAGTATTGAAGGGCTGCGACAAGGCCGTCTCAGAGCTTTCTCTTCTCCAGGCTTAACAACCCAAACTGTCCAAGCCTTTCCTCATAGGAGAGCTGTTCCATCCCACTGATCGTCCTTGTGGCCCTCCCCTGGACCCACTCCAAGAGGTCCATGTCTTTCCTGAGTTGAGGACCCCAAAGCTAAACAGGTGGCGCCTCACCAGAGTGGAGTAGAAGGGCAGGATCACCTCTCTTGACCTGCCGACCATGCTTCTTTTGATGCAGCTCAGGATATGCTTGGTTTTCTGGGCTACAAGTGCACCTTGCTGGCTCATGTCCAGGTTTTCATCCACCAGTACCTCCAAGTCCTTTTCCGCAGGGCTGCTGTGTTGATAGTGGAGGCTGCCCTGACCCAGGTGCAGGACCTAGCACTTGGGCTTCTTTGAACTACATGAGGTTCACTTGGGCCCACTTCTCAAGTTTGTACAGGTCCCCCTGGATGGCCTTGCATCTCTCAGCTGTGTCAGCTGTACCACTCAGCTTGATGTCTCCTGCAAACTTTCTGAGAGTGCACTTGATCGCCCTGTCTCTGTCATTGATAAAGTTATTAAACAGTACTGGTGCCAGTATGGACCCCTGAAGGACACTGCTTGTCACCCATCTTGATCTGGACATTCAGCTATTGACTTTACCCTCTGGGTGAGATCATCCAACAAATTCTTCATCCACTGAACAGTCCACCCATCAAATTCCTATCTCTCCAATTTAGAGAGAACGATGCTGTGGGGGACCATGTCAGAGGCCTTATGGAAGTCCCGACAGATGCCATCTGTAGCTCTTCCCTTGTCCACTGATGTAGTCACTCCCTTACAGAAGACTACTAGGTGAGTCAGGCAGGACTTTTCCTTGGTGAACCCATGCTGGCTCATCATTATATTTGCACCCTTCTGTTTGCACATCACCCCCTCTTTCACACACACATATATGTCCTTGTATCTTTTTATATTCACAAGACACTTGTTTCCAGCACAGTTCTGATTATGGGGCTAAGACTTTGGCAATATTTCAGCGTCACTTCTTGATCAGGAGCAGAGTGTCATTCATTTTAACTTCAACTAATAAAGTTAAGCAGCCTAAGCCATCCAGGGTCCCACTACAGATGACAGAAGAGCAAAAGATTGCTTTCCTGAAATTGATTTTCCTGTCCTAAAATTGAGTGCTAAAAAAAAAAAAGGTCTTGAGTTAAGTCTGGTAATCTGTGTCTTAAATAGTTAAATTTTGATGAAATGAATTCCGTCCTTCCTAGGTTTTTGGGAAGCCTCTTTTTTTTTTAAAAATGTGCTCCTACCTTGATCTTTCAGAAGAAGAAGACAGGGAGCTGTAGGAGAGAGAACTGAAACTCAGAAAATATTGTATTCCTGGAGAGTTTGAATTCATTTCCTCATCAAAACCTTTATGTTCTAAGATGACAGACCGGTTAGCTCAGTCAGTAGAGCACAGAGCTAACAATGCTAAGGTCGCGGATTCGATTCCCGTTCAGTCCCCGTTTGTGTTGCCTGATCTAGTCAAGAGGTGGCGTCCCTGGCAGCAGGGAGGCTGGATTAAAATGATCTCTAAGGGCCCTTCCAGCCTAGGCCATTCTATGATTCTTTGAAGTGTCTGTGTTTCTATTATTCTCCGCCAATAGTTTTGATATAAATGGGAATGAAGATAGTTCACAATTAAGAAATAGATCTTTCGTTTTCCTTATACCATCCAGAGATCCATATTCTGATGAAAAGATGCCTTCAGTCTTTTATCATGAAATGCTAAATCTCTTAAGGTAATTATTAACAAAATAATATAGCAACATTAGCAGTTTTGGTCAACCCTACAGTTATCTGTACAATATGCCTTTATAGAAACAGCTATTGTTTTAATCAAATTAAATTTTTACTTTTGCTTGCTAATTAACAGCTGTGCATCTACAAATTCTAGCTGTTTGTTCAGCTGTTGCTGAAAGGGTTAATTGCTGCAGCTATGCAGCATGCAGACTCCTAAACCTAAACCAGATGTAAACTAAAGCCAGGCTTTCAGTCAATCTGTGAGTCATATTTTACTGTCCTTAAAACTCCAAACAAGGAGCTGTCTATGGAAGCCCTTGAAGACTCAGCCATTCCTAGTGTAAGTCTTCACAATTCCCAAAAAAATAAATAAAAGAAAATTAAGAGCTCTCTTTGTACTTGTGGGTGAGTTCATCAGAGTTTGTCTTTTGGTGAGGCTAGTGTTTTTTCTTTTAGGTAAAGTCTAAGCTTTCTTTTAAAGTCACAGGTTGCAGTTATAAGGAATCCAGGAAGCACTGAGGAAGTTATGAAAACAAAAGTTATGCCATTATATACTTCTCAGGCAAGTAGGACACAGGCACATCTCTTTTCGGAGTCTGAGTACTCAGAACCTGTGAAAATTAAGGACATAATTTCAAAACTTCTTTATAGAGTAAAAAACAAATAGTCTATTGAATTTCAGTGCAACTTGTGCTCTCAAGTACCTTAAATAGTCTTGGAAATCTCTCTATATTGTATAAGACTTCTATAGATTAAGTACGCGACTTCTGAAGTGGTTAGCCAAAACGGCCAAATGGACCCCTTAATTACTCATCCAAGAAAATTCAAAGTTCTTACTTTTTTTTTTTTTTAATATTTTGGTGATGGTGTTGGATTTTTTTCTTTTTGCTTTTATGTTTTGAGTGTTTGAAAGAAAGATTGTGCTGCCCATTATTATCCTGACTGAATACCATACAGTAAGCCTGAGGAGCATCTGATCAACTATTCACACATTTTGGAAGAAAAAAAAAGAAAAAAGACATATTTTAGAAGAGATTTGTGCTCCCAAGGGGTAAAATTTAGGATCCAACAGAATTAGATGGAAAACATGCATTAAAAGGATATTCTGAATCTTGAAAACATTTTTTTTTTTTCTCCTTTTAAAATAGTAATGATTTTTGAGACCAGGTGCATTTTAGATCACTTAACCAAAATTGCTTTCTGAAAATTTTACTACAATGCACAAGAATAGTTTGTGACTTCTCCTTTTCTGCATAGGAATCTCTTAATCAACATTGACTGTTGTGAAACTTTATATAATTTTAATCTAATGACCTAAACTTACAAAAAAAATAGAATGAGCAAGCTAACACAGTTAAATATTGATTTAAAATATGTTAAAATTAATTTAGAGTGTTGAAAAAGAGACATCTCTACCTATACCAGCTTCTGCTGTGCAAGGTATAATATTAGCATATGAGGACTGCATCTTCGGGACTACAGGGAACTGAAACCTTCACCTTGCTACAAAGCAATGTGAATAAGTTTTTATCTCTCTTTATTCCTGGTCAGGCAATTCCATATTGTGAGGTAAGCTTCTACCTAGTACTTGGCTTTGTTCACTGCCTGCATCTCACTTGAGGTGCCTTGAATAACATATTCTTTCATTTTAAAAAGGTTAGAATTTGCTTAAAGTGAACTGAATTTAGGAATACTCTAGCTTTGTCTAAGTTTTTAAGTTGTATACAGATCTCCCAAGCTGAGAGAATAGCTGAACTTGTGAGAACAGCGATGATAAGAGAGCAAGTTTTGAGTCTGTTGTCAAAAAAGAGAAAAGCTTTTGTTTCAGACAAAACTTCTACAAACTCATCAGAGCAGATCGCCTTTGCCAACCTATTCCTGTAATGTCTGGGATATTTAGCTGGGCTGTTTCATGGAGAGAAATGTGTTTGAGTATGAAGCTTAGGAGAAAAATCAAATATAGAGGGCTGTTAATATTCTCACATACTTTTTTTTGTTATGGTTTTTTTTTTTTTGCATGCTTCGTCTCCAGGTTGCTAAGAAGTTATTAAATACTCTTGACACAAATGTTTGGTTAGTATCTTTATTCCTTCGCTTGGGCTGAAATAATGGCAACTGTCTAGTGTTTTTGGCTCCTTTCATGTGATCAGCACCTACGTTTCCTCAGATATAGTGAGGAATAGCAATATCATATCCAAAGAGCAGGGATTTATATTCTGGTGACAAACTACAGAGCATGATAACTGAGTGCTTTGTCTAACAGATTGTGCAGGGAGACCACTATTCCAGTCTTGGGGCTCTGCAGAACTGGGAAACTTAGGAAAAGCTTATGGGCCTGTTAATGTTTTAATGAAGAAAGCATCCCATGAACTAGTTTCTTTAAAGCATAATACTGATATCACTATGATAATAATGACAGAATTTGTCCTATTCTGAAAGGTTGGATGCCACATATTATATCTTATCTTCTATGAAAAAAGAAAAATATATTTTTTTTTTCCTCTGTGTTTTCTTCTCGATTTTAAGTTACTTAGACTTTTGCAGTTTGGGAGTAGGGTAAAAAGTGGACCTGAACTCTTATTCTTCTGAACGTCACTGATTTTAACCTTTTAACAGGAGGGGGAAACAGACAAAAAAAAATCTACTAAAACCAGGAGAAACAAAGCTATCATTAACTGCACTCCATTTTCTCCACCCTACATACATACATAAACAAATCAGCCATGGAAGAGCTTCCAGTGTCTGAACAATTAAAAACCAGACATTTAATTCTTACAATATTACATATTTTTCTTTTCCACGGCAAGTTACATATAAAGGATAGTGTATCCTTGCATTAGCTTATAGACTTTGAACTAGGACTGCTTCAAGCTAATGGCATAGGTATAGGCTAAACTTTTCAGTGCATATAGATCTTTGTAAGATTTATAATTCTCTCAAATCAGCTAAGAGATCAAGATTCCATCATGAGCTGCAGGTATTAAGTCAAGAGAGTATAATCTACTTCTTTGAAGAATATATAGTCCATATTGTGGGAAAAGGTACAGAATTTCAGTGGTTTTAAATATTATAATAAGTTCTATAGCATCTTTCATCTCTGCCCCTTATTTCTGAATAGGAGAAAAGAGTAATAGAAATTATATGTGTCACCCTCCGAATGTCTTCCTTTGAAGAACTGCAAACTTCTCTGTTTTTTTTGTCTACCATACATGACCAAACTCATGGTCATTTGGATCCCCCTTGCCCTTATTTCAGATGTGTGCCTAGCAGTTATTTATAAATTACAGGCTTGTTCATGTGACTACATTTGTAGAGTTGTTCACGTTTATTTATTTATTTTGAAATATTGCTTCATAAGAAGGGCTAATTAAATGATAATCTAATTAATGATAATTTATTTTTCCCCAAAAATCTGCTAGTATTTATTTCTATTTTGCTCTAAGCTTAAAAAGTAATATTCAAATTATTGTCACCCTGGCTTTACTCCACTTGTGTGGTTACCAGTTGAGTCTCTCTACTTTTCTCTATATGTGCATTTTAAAAATTGGTATCTCTAATTGTCTTTGGTATATTCACAACTATGAGAAACAATGATTAGCCAGTGTCTACGAGATCTAAAGATGCATTCTCCAAAGATTTGCCACAGGTATAGCACGCCAGATGACTAGTACAGTGAAGGTCAATTAGTTTATACAGCTAATAATACATGACTACTATTATATACTGTCTTGGTGCTCTAGCTTGAATGAGTAGGTACAGATGTATAGTGGGTTGACTGCCCAGCACTTGATAAAATCAGTGATTCTTTGCATCTTTGTCTTTAATTATTTTATTTTTAATTGCTCTACCATGACTTTTTAGATATGTCATTAGTTTGTTGCTGTAAACAAGATTTTTAACAGACGAGATATTCACCATGCTATAAATTCATTTTTGCTGAAGGAAGAACACAATTATAACTGATTTTTTTCCCTTTATTTTTCCCTCTTTCAAATATTACAGAATGATATTTTTAGAGCATGTAATGGTGATACATGTATGACTACTATGCATTGTTGCCTGCATCTGTTGAAGGATGAAAAGTTATCACAGCTTAAAGAGATTTCACCTGTAATATAAATTGGAGTTTAACATTCTCCTTACGTAGTAATATCAAGTATTCCAGTACCCTAAACTAAATTAGCTTGGATAGTTGATGGCAGCATGATGGTGCCATCTCATCAATGAATCAGCTCTGTTGGGGCTGCTTCATGTTCCAGCTTCTCTGTCCCGGTCTCTAGTGCAAAAAGAACCAAGATGTCCTTCTCCCAGGTGTCTTATAGTGTTCAGGCCATGATAAACACTTTTACAATCTTTCATCTTATTCATTTTGCACGGTTTTGAACAATGCAGCGCACTTCCACTACATGTGCACTTTTATTAGGTATCAAGCCCTTGTCCAGCTTTACTCACTAAATTAAGGTGATTCCTACTACTTGTTGCCAAGTTTTGCATCTCAACTTTGTTTTCATTCGGGAACTGTTACCTTGGGCCACGTATATCAACACTATCCTGAGGCTGAGTTTGTAATTTTGTTCCCGTACATTTCAGACCCTTAAATGTGTCTTTCAACTTCAAAACACTTTAAAACTTATGTTAATTTTTGCTACATTTAACGCACTGACCACAAGTTATCTGTATATTTTGGTCAAAACCATTTGACCAGGAACATAACTGTTCCTGAATATATTATCATAGTGTTTGTACTTGATGTACCGAGTTTGAAGAACATATTCCAGCAGTTTCATTGGCTATGTGTTAATTTGTGTCTGTTATTGCAGTATGCAGATCTATACTATGATGTTGTCATCTTAAACTAATCTGTTACTTCAATTTTAGCTTGTGAGACAGAAGCAGCAAAAGTTTATCAGCTATCACTAGAAGAGCACCTCCAGCCTTTCAAAGACAACATGGAGCAATTCATTAGTCAAGGTAAATAATGAAACGTCACTTAACCTTTTCATGACATTTCAAAGGAAAGTTATGGGAACAATGTTTATACATTGTGGGAAAGGGACTGTTTATTTTGGCATCATAGAAAGATGTGGATTAGTTTAATCAGATGCCACACAGTTCTATAAGATTTGCAAAATGATTCTGTTGTACTGTAGGTGACTTCTCTCTTTTGCATGACAGCAAAAACAAATGCTATGGGCTTGAGTGTGTGATCTGATAAGCTTCACATTCCATTAGAAAACAATTTTACAAGCTCTGTTCCTTGAAAAATTATTGAAGCTGGATCTGCTTCGTTAACTTTTTTCAAAAAAGATAATTCCTTTATATGCGTCAAAAACCTGGAGTAAGCATAGCAGAAGTAGTTAAAAGTTTTCCAAATATAAGGCAAATCCATATGAAATAACTTGGATGTGATTAGTGGAAAACACTGCAGGAGAAAATATTTTAGAACTGTCCATGATGAACTGCCATCCTAAGTGCTAGCATGAAAATGCTTTAAAAATGAATAGACTGTGCTTTCAATGCTTTACTAGATCCTTCTTTTGCAAGACTATAGGAGGTATGGATAATTTTTGACTAGAGTTAGATCTCTTGAAATACTACTTTGAAAGGTTATACTGTGTATTGACCCATTCCCTTTTTGTATGCCAGTTAGAATTCAGTGCGCAGGGTGACAATGGCCTGATGAGTACACCGATGTAATTTTAACTTTCTTGACTGCTTTGCTGCTCCTTTGGCTTTGATATTGCTTTTTATAGCAGAAGACAGACCTATTATCCCCTCAACGGGTAGGTTATAAGAAAAATCAGTTTCTAGTGGTGATTCAGTGGAGCTATCAGTAATTTGCTAGTCTAGAGCTATGTTAATCAGCTATTATATAGATAAATAATCATTAACTGAATGTGCATTATGTTTGAGAGGCCAGTCAGATATGCATTTTTCTCTTCTTGGTTAGAATATCCAAAAAGACCATCTGACCAAGCATGGAGCCGAGTATATATGTTCTAGTATATACTGATCCATGCTATAGGACTCTCAATTACAGTGGATAAATTGAGCAAGGCCATGAAGTGCGAACTATATTTTCTAAGACAAATGTCTGTTAGACATACCTGCCAAACAGGACGTTGTCTCCAGCAACAGTAGGTATGAGTGCAGTATCGTATAAGAATGGTAGGATCAGACATGGAGTGGGTGTTTTACATTAGGTTTGTATTATTACATATATGGATAGATCGGGGACGATCAAATCACAAGCTGGCCTGAAAGAGATCACAAATGATATAGTGTAAATTATGCCGTATGTTTGCATATTAACCTTAATAACAGAGTAGGAAGTCAAACATGGGTATCATATATTTCTTTCACTTCTTTTAAAGTATCTGATGCTATACTTTAGCTTACTTTGTGATTTCTGACTATGACTTCCAGAGCATAATGATATATAAGCTATATACTAATCTGCTCTGTTTTTGCAAGGATGTGTGATTTCCTTTCTTAATTATGTGTCTATATTTTAGAAAAGTGTTGAAAAAGAAAAAAACGCATCTCATCTATTAAGTTTTCTGTGTTTCCATATCAACAGTGGATATTTTCAGGTAGCTGATATAAGGAGAAACCTCTAATATAAAATGTAATTGTAAAAATATAATTGTTACATTTTAATGAAAACAATTGGAAATGTATAATATGAATACAGTGGACTGTGACTAAACAATTTCTACATTTATTTAAAACTGTAGGGCACATTTTGCAGAATTTTGTCCCAATGTAAGAAGGACAGAGGTTAACTTTTAGGAAAAAAGAATCCCTGGTTAAGTTCCAAAAATAAAGTAATTTTAAATACCTTTCATTATGAAACTCTTTGTTTTTACTTCATGGGATTGAATTCAGACTTGAAAGAGGCCATGTTTAAAGCAGGATTTCTCTTTCCTGTTCAGTGTTTGACAGGCTTTTGATCTAGATATTTTTTTTAAGGGCTTTTGTTGTTTATGTAGACATAATCGATGAGTCTTTTCAGCTAGACTGCACACATGATCATTTAGAAAAACAGAGGGACAATTCTTGGCACCTTTTGGGGATTTGTGTTTATATAACATATGCTCTGGGCAAAGAAAAATCAAGCTTTAAGTTTTTATCTTTTCAAGTTCCAGTTTCTCTAAAGTCAGAAAAAGTTTTAACTTATAATTCAGATGAAAAGCATTTTTCATATGAGTGAATAATTTGGCATGTTTATATGATGCCTTTTCAGGGTAGATAACTTGTATGCATAATAGGACCCAAAAGTTCAAAGTAGCTAGTTATTTACAGCATATTCACTTATACTTGTTGCTGGGAGCTAGAATGGAAAATGGTTTTCCCATAGGCAAGAAAACTTGGACATCAAATTAAATATCCTTGGCAAGGGGTTAGCTGCTTTATAAGAGTAGTTATTGTCTGGCACAGCTATATAACTGAATTAAGTTATTCTAACTAGTTTAGCTCATTTGTTCCTATTGATATATTTATAAAAAAAAATCTTTTTTTTTAATGTTAACACTTCTGTTAGATTCATCAGAGACAGAAAAAGGTTGTGTTATTACTAGCTTATTTGTAGAGATTATATCACTGGAAAGATAAACGAGGAGAGGCAATTATGTGTTCAGAGTTGTAACTTTTTAGATGAATATGTTAGTGCTATATCTGATTGAGACTCTTCAGCAATTGCTTTGCCAGCCTAGTCAGTAGGGTAAATAATCAACATATTCATTAAAATTTGCAAATTAATGACAGGATGCCAGTATTTTTCCTGATGGACTTCTGAGTTATTCTTAAAATGGCCATTCTACTTAATAGAAGATCAAACTACCCATCTTATCCTCTCTACACTGGCTTAGTGGATATTTGCAAACATACTTTATCCTGTGGATCTATGTGCCTTATAACCTCCAGGGCCTCTCTGTTCTCCCACATTTTCTGTCCTCTTTTTGGGCCCGTATGCTGCAAATCATCAATCACAAAACATATCATGTGGTCATTTTATTTTTAGAAGTGTTAATAATTTTTTCCTGAAATTCTCCATAGCCACAGGGTTTAAAAAGGGAAAAGGGGAAAAAAAGAAAGAAGACCCGAACAGCTACTTTGAAAAGGGAGATTGGAGAAAAATCATCAGGAAATACGAGACTTTTAAAATTTTTATTGTTGTTTTGTTTGTTACATATTTCTAGCCCTTTTTAAGGGTTTCCGATATGTAAGTAGTATAAAATATAAGCATGACATTGAGTAGAACTGTCCTTTTCCAAAGAGAAGTTACTCAGACCAAACTTAAATTTAAATTTAAAAAGTACTATTTGCATCTCCCCAGTATTGGGTACTGAAGTATATTCACTGAAGTTTTCTGTCCTTGAGTTACTCCCCACAAGTTATCAGATTTTTAATAAGATTGCAAAGGTAAACACTATTTGGGAATCTTGTCTCCTGTGTTCCGTATGTCGTCGTGGCTAGATGGGGATGCAGAAACATCAGAGATCACATGTACCAGTTTAGAAAGTTTCAGAAATAATTTCTTTTCCTAGGGGAAATGTTTCTGACACGTGGGATGGTGGGGAAATACTGAGGACGCTAATAATCGTGCACTTTGGAGAGGAATTTCATTAGCAGTTAGTAATGCTTTAACCTTGTCCCCACTTGATAGGATAGCCAGCTCATGATGAAGGAACTGTGTGCGCATGCACCACGAATGAGTCTCAGTGTCCAGGTTTTAACTGGGGTTAGCTTTGCAGTGAAAAGCAGTTTTGGGGTGTTTGCTGTTGAGACTCCAGCTAGGCTGTGCATTCTTGCAGCCTGATAAGGTGGGACACTTATGATGGGAGGCAGAAACCATCATGCCCTTGGAAAAGTAATTCTGGTTTGGGAATTGGGAAGAATTGCTACTTTTCCACTGAGATTCTATAAATAGTGCAAATGTTGCAGGCTTCAAATCTGAGCAAGTCATCCAGTATATTCAGAAGCTGAGGTAATATGATTAGTTTTAGACTTTGGAAGAAGCATTATGTTGTAGGAAATTCAAGCACTAGAATACGTTGTTTGTAGAACAAGTATAACTTTCTGTTATTCACCTGGTTGATCTAAAGACGTTGGGAATACTTCCAGTGTGACTGTAAGTTTGGGATTACCGATAAGTTTGGGGTAACCATTCAACCTTTGGTTCCTTCTGGTTTTGTTATTCAAAATTCTGCAGTTCTGCTCTTGTTAGTGAATGCCAGCCCCAGGCTTCATTCTGCTGGACCCAAGAATACAGACTCTTCTTCAGACCCAAATTCTGTCCACATCCTCGTGATCTTGCACAATAAAGATGCTAAAATTGTCTTTGCTATCTCCCTCATTTGCCAGGAAGAGCATTCAGGAATAATCCAGTTTCTAAACTGTTAGTAAATGAATGTATAAATCACAGAGTGTGTTGTATTTATCACTGTAGCTGCAACCAGATAGTTGGCTATGACTTGTTTTTTTAGGTCAAGCAGCAAAAGGCTGTGCATCATCAAATGATGGATTGTGAATGAGACTAAAGTATCAGTCTGAATCTTGGATGGCTGGGTTCAGTTCCTGGCTCCAAAAGTACTGTGGATGATTGTGAAATGAATGCTGCTAGGGTAATCTTAATTCTGGCATTTTCTAACTCAGAATGATTGATTTTGCAGATTCCATTTTGTTTAAAGACTACTTTTACAATTTGATTAATATAAAGGAGATCATAGCACTAGTTCAGAAATTTTCTAAAAATAATTTGAGAAAATATGACTAAAACACCATTAGAAATATGTATGAATAAATGTATTTGGTTTTTTTAAAAATGCACAGAGCATTAAGGGGTTGGTTACTGGTAGATTTATGTGTAGATATTCACATAATTATTTTTATATACTTGTTACTAAGATTTTAAAAGTTGGGGTTTTATTTTAGAAGAAAATGTTGGAGGAATATAAAGAGTGAGCAACATAAAGTCACTAGAACAAAAGATGCAGAAGTTCACATTTAAACAATTTAATTCCATGAATGTTTACATTTTTATGTTAGTATTCTTTTTGTTGGATTATTGAAAGAGCTTTTAAAACTTGCTCTTTGAGTGCTGGAAGTATTTTTTTAATCTCCTACTGACATCTTAATGCTAATAAATAGTTTAACGTCAGTGTTGTATAAACTTGTCCCTACCTCAGATGTCAGCACCTCCATTGGTGTGCAATATTACATAATAATACTAATTCAGATTGTGATATATGTGCTGCACTGAACAGTTTTCACTGAATTTTCCTCACTTTGCCAAACCTTTAGACTGGGACTGACAGCTCTTTGTGCCTTTGGCACAGGACCTCGTTTAATCATTTTTGTAGGCATCAATACAACGATTGCAGACAGCATGGGTAGAGTAGAAAAGGTATTTTGGCATCACTTGGGAACAGATGAATGCATGAGTGTCACAATAGCATGATACATCTCGCCCACCACAAAATATTCTGAATAAGTGCAGCATATTACTGAAATTGACAAAATCTCTGTGGATAGTTGGAGGGGAGGAAATAAATTCACATTTTAAATGCATTCTCCAGTAAAATCCAAAATGTGTTCAAATAACATGGATTCTTCCACATAGTTCTTGGGATGGAGAAGAAAAAAATAAGAGGACATTTAAGCTTGAGTACCTGGCTCCTTCATTAGCCCTGGTCACTCGGGCATGAGACATCCTTCACCACTGCAGAGTCCAGGCTCGCAGCTGAACAGCCTTCTTTTAAAAGAGGCTTGAAATCTCCTTACAGTATCTTTATGGTATCTAATAACATATTTAGTCCTAGGTATGTTAACTGCCTGCATGTTTGTCTGATCCGTAGTCCTGACCTGACCAAGACCTTTGAGCAGTGTGAGATTTTAGAATCAGTAGCAAAGAACATGGGATGAGGAACTAAAGCTGCAAATGAAATACACTGTATTTTACTTCTGTGAATCTGACATGACAACATTGTAGTAGGTAGTTGCTAAATGCACAAAACTGTGATGAAGGGATCTTTCTTTCTTTTTTTTTTTTTTTTAAGTGTTGGATCTGGGTTCCATTTCTCCCTCCATTCAGCTAACAGCAGATGTTATTTTTCAAAGGGTGACAAATAACCAATCTTCTTACCAGACTGCTGCCTGAAATAGATTAAAAGAGGACACAAATAGCAAAATATGGAGAGAGTGCATATCCTGAAAGACAGCATGTATGAGGGGTAGATAGGGCTTGTGCTTAATTGGGGGGTTTTTTTTGAAATTATTGTTAATTAATAGTTACTGATTTGAAAAGTCAGTCTCATTTTGTAGAATGTGTTGTGAAGTTTAACTTTTTTTTATATCTTTGAATAAGGATCAACTTTCAGTGCTCATGTATGCACTGAGAGTTTATGCTGTGGTTCCCTAGATGTTGGTCGTAATCTATGGGCCTTGTTGAGTTGTTCTTGTTGTGTGAGAGAGTAATGTCATTGTGAAGGGCAATTAGTTGGAATCAATATAAATGTTTATGTGTTTAACTTATCAGAGGTGTTGAAAAAAAACTGGAACATAATTAGTTACATGTCCAGCATATTAAATGCTCTATCCCCTGTTATCTTCAAGAAACTGGGGTCTCTGTGAAATACTTAAATATTTTTTTCAGATATGTATGAAAATTTTAGAAATTGAAGGAGGCGGAGTGGGTGCTCTTCATGCTTTACAACCTTCTATGAATTTATCGTAGGAAATACAGAAGGATGTAACACTCTTGCTAGGATCCCCAGAAGAAATCTTGCTTTCTTCTCTTACAAAGCTTTCTTAGAATAAATGTACCCGGTGACAAACTGTCCAAACGTACTTGGATCCTTGTTCAGTGTAAATAGAAGTTCTCAAAACCGTAGGAACGTAGCTCCGATGACTCATTGAAAAGGCATTGTATCTGTCAAAAAGAAACAACAAAAACCTGGCTCCACTTTAAAGTTACTGAAAAGCGCATTCATAGCTAGTTATAAACAAATACTAGTTAACACTTTAAATGAAAAGAGAGGAAAAAAGCAAAAAGATTTAGGACCTAGACAAGCAGATGAAAGGATTCTTGCGCCTTACATCTGAGATTACTCAGATGCATTCCGATGCATTCCTGTATTCAATTACCTGAGAAGATGTGATATTCCCTTAAGAGACATCAGAAGGGATGGCAATTTCGTGCATCTTCTTACTCATAGCCCTTTGAAACTGTTTCAGCAGAAATCGCTTAAATTGCAACAGGGTTTGGGTCCAGACGTGACTGCAGACAGTAATCACTGCGTCGAGATCATACCACAGACCAACAAGAAAACCTTCTGTGGAACAAAAGCTCTGAGAGGGATCTCAAATGCTCTTTGAGTAGACCTACAAGGTCTGCTTGGAATAACTTGTGAATGAGAACCAAAGGGCCGACTTGTTTTCTGACTATGCTTATCTAGTATATTTGCACATAAAGGATACTGATAATTCTTCTTAACTCTTAGCTTTGAGTCTCTTTTTTCTCAGAAAAATTCGTGGTATTGCATATTCAATTTTAAGCTTAAGATTTAATGACGCTTTTTTTTTTTGATAAAGCCACTAAGCATGAGGCCGTGTCATCCTTTAACAATTAATTATCATCTAACTTTTCTTTACAATCTTTCCCAGAACCCGCTTCCTTTTTCTTATGGTTTCCATGTAAAGTAGCTACTTAGTTCTTCCCAGCGCCCTTCATGTCCCGAGTCACATTAGTCTTATTGAATAAAGCAAATGAAGAAAACAAACAACAAAATCCAGATTTTGAGGCAAAACACATTCAGAAGTCTAAAGGGGGGAAGAAAAAGATTTTTCTCAAGAGCTTTCCACTGACCCTGATATCTTTGCTCTTCTGCTTTGGTATTTCAAGGTATTTCAAAAACACAGGTTGAATAATATATCAGTTGCCAAATAAAATAACTGAAACAGTATTTTGGTGTTTTCTGTGGGCATTTAAAAGTACATGAACTACTGAGAATGAAGGAATTCTCTTAGGAGCTCTGGCAGAGTCTTGTAAAATTGAACCTTAGACTCTAATAATACCAATGTAACTACATGCCCTTGCTTGTGGTGATTGTTCTTCCAGTATTTTCTTTATCTTCGCTTTCTTTCTGCCCAAAACATGAGATACCTGCAGAGGCTGTCCTTGTGGCCTCTAACAGGCACCTCAGGTCCTCAGATCTTAGTGGAACTGGATCAGCAGTGACAGCTGAACTGCCTGATGTTCCATACACTTTTTAAGAAAGTCTACTCCTCAATATTGTTTTCAGTTTTGTTTTGTTTTGTTTTTAATGTCTACCTCTGCCAATGGAGCTATTTGGTATATTTTTAAAGGCTACTATTCACTCAGCACCAATGTGGAAAAAAAAAAAAGTCCTCTTTAAAGATCCTGATATTTCTGCAGCAAAGGTTTCTAAAAGTGTTAGAAATAGTTGTTGGTGGTTTTGTTTTGGTTAGGTTTGTTTTTTTTCTGAGAACAAAGCATTTCTGGAAATTCTGTGTGACCTGCTCTAGGTGATCCTGCTCTGGCAGAGGGATTGAACTAGATGATCTTTTGAACACCCTTCCAACCCCTGACATTTTGTGATTCTGTGATTCTGCTACTTTTCAGCAGTGTATATAGCACAAGGTAGAATAGTCCCAGTGTGATACAGTTGTTTAATTCTTTGACCTCCCAGTTAGTCTTAAGTATTTCTTCATGTTTTTAAGTCCTCTGGAAGAGACAGTAAAATGTTGAACTTTCAAATAAGAATTTGGAACTGATAATAAGACAACAGACATTTTATGAAATATCTGTCGATACAAAAAATAGTCTGTGCATTCTGAAAATAGTTATACTCATGTAAATAACTTATTGAAAAATAAGATTTAATGCAGAAAGTATAAATGTTAAATTTCTGAGAGACTAGTATAGAAGGTTTATTGGACTGCAAATGAGAATATAATTGGCAGTGTTCCTAGTTCACAGAGTGACTTGATTCCTGAAGAGATTTTAGCATAATAGGTCTGAAATGTTACCTGCCATTGAGGTCAGAGGGGACAATTTGTGATCAAAATATTACTTTTATGTCCTTGCTTTTGAAACTCTCTTCATTTAATTTAATCTTCTAGGCTTCTTAAAAGAAGAAAAGACAATTAAAAAAAGACTATTTGCAGAAAAGTGACCATATTTTCTAGAATGGCTGTGTATACTTCTCACGTTCATTTTTGTGAGATGCTTCAGATTTCTGTAATATTTAGGTCACTTCAGGTTGGCCGTTCATATATGGGCCTTTGCAGACACTTATATGTAATCTTTGCAGGACTTTACAAGATTTTGGAGAGCAAACACAGGGAACAATGACATGTATCATTCTGGCATGTGGGTATATGCTGATAATGACAGAACTTTAGTGAATTAAGTTAATTAGTCAAAAAACAACTAAGTAAGTATATGTTGTAAATATTAGATAAGCCAACTTCACTCCATGAGAGGTCATTTTCATTCTAAAATGTTTTTTTTTTGTTTGATATGGTAATGGTTTTCAGTATGACCTGAAGTTATTTTTCAACTATATCCTTTTAAGTAGATTTAATAGAATATATATGCCTTCAGAATTATAAGCTGCATATAAAGCCCTACAATATATTGAATGTATGCAGGCAGAGGTGTAAAACTTAAGTTTTACCTCTGCTTACTGATGCATTACATGAAATACAAGGGTTTGTATTTCCTGGTATCATATAGTCTTTGATAGATTTGGAACAGTGTATTTGGAGATGGTTTAGTAAGTTAGTGTCAAGGATCGAGAAAACTACTCTTAGCAGAGGTTGGAGAAAAAATAGTGAGTCAATAAAATATGGAGTGTTTTCATTTCAGAAAGATAACTGACCCAAGAGTGGGAACTCCTCCATCTGTCAGAAAAGAGACATTTTAGTAGAAGAACAGAGTGCTCAGCTGTGTGCTCAGTTGCTGTGGTATGCCTGGAAGTGACCAATTTCTCTGTGTTGGCCATGCCATGGTAGATCACTGTGGAGTGCGTGGTGATGTTTTTTTTGCTTTACTTATTGGAGAGGCTCCCTTACGTAAAAGAACAGACTGTTCTCCCTAGAAGGCTGCCAGGAAGAAAAAATGCCGAACTGGTGCACTGCAGGCACTCCCTTTAGAGTTGTGATGAATGGCTCTGGAGGAAGAAGTGACAGTAAAGAATTATATTGAACGAAATAGTGAAGTCTAATGCATTCTGCGATACTTCAGTTGAATCTGTCATAACTCTAAATTTTTTTTTCCCTTCCCTACTCAAACAGGAGAAGTGAGTTGAAAGCAGTTTACCAGTGGCACGATTAGTACAGAGCCAAACACCAATAACTGCTAATATCAGATGATCATACTAGTGGCTAGTTTCAGAAGTTGTAGGAATCTCCAGCTGCTTCAACATCTAATAATTAGTCCCTTGCATCCAGTTGCTAGTAAGACTTCTGTGGTTCTGCTAACTGGAGGCTTTCTTCCCTTGCTGGTTAAATCTCCATGCATGCCTTTGACTAGCCATTGTCTACAGCTTTAAGATGTTTACTGGTGCAAAAGCAGTGGTCTGAATGTTTTCTTTGGACAGGGACAGATCCCTGAGTGTGCATACTGTATTTTCTTCCCTTTCACTGATGCCACCTGTCCTCTTGTGGAAGAAGAATTGTGTTCATACTATTCTTTAACTTCTTATGTCTAGAAAAATGAGAAAGCAAGTGGATTGCAAGGCAGATTTACACTTGAATAATATCCTTTTGATAACATGCAAAAGGTTTAGAAGTGTCATCACACATTTGGAACAGACTACAAGGGAATCCTCCTCTTGGAGAAAATTCTTTCCATGCAAGACGGTTTAATGCCAAGAGGTGATCTGATGCAGGATGAACTCTCCCTCTCCAGTTATAGGAGCTGCCTTATGCATATATACTTAACTACTTGGTTTTTTAAAAGATGCTATTACATGCACCTGCATCATTCAGGGATTCTCAAGATATTTTTCATTGTGTAATACCCATTCCCTATGAAATGATTAAAAGTATACATACCTGAAGTATTTAATTTCTTCCTCTATGCACCATAGTAACTTTCCTTTTTAAGTGAAACAAAACTTGCTGCAGAATGAGGACATTCTGACATGCCTTGATAAACCTAATATAATATGTTGTGCTTGCACTCGTTCAGAAAGTATATTGTGGAATACTTATTCTGCCGTTGGTGCATAAATAATTGTTTCCAAGCATGTGCAGAACAGTTGAAATAAGGAAGAAATCCCCACAAAACTAGACAGCTCAGATGCTAATATATTCCATCAATTCTGGAAACTGTAGAAAGAGTTAAGTCCTACAAATATGATGTATGTACTTAAAGACTGTCCTAGGCTGGAACATGCTAGCCTCCATTTCCCAGCTTTGTTTAACTGAGGGAAGTTGAAATTTCATTTTTCAGTAATAAAATTATTTAATTTAAAAGTGATATCTGCAGATACTTGGTGAAAGTGTTATGGCAGCATTATATATTGTATCTCCCTTCATCTAGGAATTTTGTGTGCAATTTCTTCTCTCTTGCGCCCATATGGTTTTACAAGTCATACCTTGACTTTCAGGGTTGAAGTATGAAGAGAAAAAAATATTAATGAAATTCTGTCAAAGCTGCCAGATTTCACCTGATTTCATATCCAATGCAAGGCTTTCAAGAAAAACTCTAGGTCAGCCCAGATTCACTCAACGCTGGGCCCAGGTTCACTCAAAAGGGTTGTGAGCCCTCACAAACCTTTTGAAGAATCTGGGCTGAGTTTCAAGTCAGTATTGAAACCTGTGGCTGGGCAGGCTTCACGTGATCTTGAATTTCCTTGAGAACATTTACTCAGCTCTCCCTCATGTTTTCTGTGGTTTCCTGGGATTTTTTTCCACTTCCAACGAAACAATGATGGAGCCTGGGTCTTCAAGTGGTGATTACTAAATGCAATGTTTGCTGTTGTTCGCTGCTGCAAACATCCAGGCACTACTCACCCTACAGACTACATTACTACTGATAAAAAGCTTTTGCAGTATCAGACATAGCTTTGATCCTCGTTGTGAATGGGGAGAAAATAGGGAAACTCCATTTGTGTATCTTGGCTACAGATTTCACATGTTTTATTTTAGAGTTTGTGATTTTTGTAAAGTGCTGTTGATTGAAATGTAGCATAAAAATAGTCTTTATATTTGTTCCCTAATAATTCCATTGCCTTTCTCATTTTTGCCACATTTAAAATCAGGTTTTCCTTTTTCAAAGATGATGTCTCTCCAATGTTGAATAATGATTTTAGTGAATTATTATTGTAGAACTGTGTAAAGTGGAATGAAAAATAGCTTAAATGTTCATTCTTTGTTTTCAGATTTCTGTATCAATTTTGTAGCACTGAGATTTGTTTCCAAGACAGTTCAGAGCCTCTGAATCCCACTGACTCTTGGGAATTCTAAAATTTTCATTGCAAATTAGCAGGCCAGTAGACCAGCAGGCTGAAAAGGGTAATTGAGTTCCAAACTAAAAAGTATGCAGATCTGGAAAGTTGTGCTACTTGCATGACTATATAAGTCTCATCTAAGCACACACGCACAGAGCAGTTTGTTCTATCGCTTTGCACCTTGATGATGTGTAAGTTATTATGCATGTTCTTGTAGATATTGTGTGTTGGAATACCCATCTGAGTTAAATGAAATGGGTACAAAATAAAATATGAGAGAACGTGTTGAAAATATATCACTTTTTCACCAATGCAGTGACAGTTTCATGTTTTGAATTTCTTTTATGTGTTCATAATTTTCTTCATATAAAAAGTCATGTTTTTATTATGTGCCCACTATGACTCTAGTACTTCACAAACTAAGGTGTATACAGGGAGATGGTGATGTAGGGAGACGGAAGAGAACTTTTATTTGTAACTATCAATCAACTTTTAGAAAAGTTATAAGGCTGAATCCTTCCTGCTCTTCACTCAGCTTTTCCTCGTCTTGGTAGACCAGTTCCCATATTTAAGTTTTCAGGATTGTTCTTTAAGATCTATTTTTTCAGTTACTTTCATGACTTAGTTGTTTATATTATTGAAAAGAGATTTTTAGTAGTTTTTCGGAACTTGCTTTGAGGTTTTTTTTGTGGTTACAGTTTTCGGTTTTTGTTTTGGGGTGGATTTTTTGTAAATAGGGTTATCAAAATTCATGTAGTTTTGTTTGTGTGGTTTTTTGGGGGGTTGGTAATTTTTCTTTCAGAATTGATGTAAATGAGTATATCACCAGATGCTTTCTATAAATTTTATATATGACACATTCACAACGAACATTATCCTGAAACATCATCTTTATTTTTCATCTTGTAGCTAATTCTTTGATTGTATTTTTACAGCTAAAATAGACCAAGACAATGAAGAGAAGTCACTGACAGAAGCACATAAAAGGTAAGACAGAACAATGCAGTAAAAACTTTCTTTGAAAAATATGTTTTGGCAGAAGTTGTTTTATTATTAGCATTGTCGTATTCTTGAATAGTGAAAGAAATGCACTCAAAACTAAGTGATATTTATTGTCAATTTTAATTTGACAATCAGGGAAAAAAATTGAAGGAACATAGACACACAGGCTATCTTTAAAGAAATATTGCTCATGGTTCCTGTCTTTTGGCAAATACAAGTACGTTATGTAAAAATAAATTATGACTATACCATTTGGACTGAGAGAAAACCGTTCGTACTACACCAGAATCATGGTGATTTGACATACATGTAGCATTCCCCAGACAACTATTATTCATTGGGTACCACTTTCTGTGCTTATAAAATGACTGGTTTAAAATAAAGACTGGAAACCTGTTTTTTAATATACTAATAATATGTATAATTAAATGTGTCTTCCTTTGTAGAATTGCTAATAGATCTTCAACTAGTTTTTTTATGGCAAAAAGCAAAATACCTCATTAAATTTCATTACAGATGTGTGTAATTGAGAGAGTTTTCAAAATTGGGAACTTCACTGCATTGCACAACTTGTGGTTTCTTTTGATTCTTTGGCAGTGTTTTCCAGAAGCAGTGTTTAAATGGGACAGATTTTTATCTATCCCAGTGAAAGACCAAAATATGACATGCACCATTTGTAGTCCAGATTTAGTGGAACTGACAGTCGACGTTTGTTTTTTCTTTCACTAAAAATAGCATCTTGTTTTTGTACTAGCTACAACTGCCACTGAATATATGCTAATGAATATATTCATTACATATTCCCAGGGCTAGGAATTGTATCGATAGTTTTCCATTAAAATATACCACTGTAAATAGTTCTAGTTTTTACTATGATTTGTTAGCTCTTCTGTGGCCCTGATGCCCAAATTTGCTGCCTGCTTTAATGCCACAGTGTAGTTGACATCTTTCCTGGTCCACTGCCACATTTTCTGTCTCTTGCCTTGGGTCATGCACTAAATATATTACCTGAAAAGCAAGACAAGGGGAGAGTGGATGTTCCTCTGCCACAAGAAGCTCCCTCCTTACTTGTAAGGAGATGATAGGTCCTTGAGCGGTGCATTGGTGATGCGGGATCGTGATGGAAAAAATGGAACAACGGGAGTGTTGCTTTGGCTTAGTATCATACCTCTTGCTCAAGTGTATGAAAGACGTTCCTGACATCTGTTAGGTTTGTTTAACTGCTGAGTTACATAATTCTTATCCTTAAAAATCTCCTTCACAATAAAACTTTGAGAGAAGAAACTGCTGTTAGGAGAAGAGTTTTTTTTGTGATCTCTAGCTTTTCTTCTAAGGAGACTTTTTCTCCTGCGGAAAATGGATTAGACTACATGTCTAGAGCTGACAGATATCTAAAGGGTAAGGGGAATCTGCAATCTGTTCAGAAATCTTATGACTGGCCACTGTCTTCTGTTGTCTGTTTCACTTTCTATTCTTATTTTTTTTCCCTGACTGCACTGGAACCATCATATTAAAACCTTCCTCTTGGTGTATCTCGCATCTACAACATGGGAGAAGAAAGCAAACTGCTCCCTGGATTCTCATTCCGCTTGATCTACTCCTTGCAACTTGTCCCAATTATTTTTTTTTCTCCCTCTATGGTCAGTGCAGCAGCTCTTTACATAGTAGTTTGTCAAAGAAGAAAATTAGCTTCATTGTTCCTCTCTGCTGTGAATATCTAGAAAGGATAACATCACATGCAAAATCTTTTGTGGAACACATGAGGAATTATTCTAGGCCGACATTAGGGCAAAGTTTTTTTTTCCTATTATCTAACCTACATTTTTTATTTCTTTTTTACCTCCCAGCTTCCCACTGAAATTCGTCGTCAGATCACTGGTATTTGTTAAAATATTGAAGACAGCTTAGTAGTATAGTTTTAGTATTATGTATATTTATTTCACTAAGATCTATAATTGGGCTTAGAAATAAAATGCTTGGGACCTTTGTTTGGCAGGAGATGGTTGAAAAAGAAGATGAGAACTTAAAAGATTAGTTACATTTGGCTAATCATAGATAAACCAGTAATGTATAGGATGGCTAGACAAGCAAGTAGTGCAAGGAAAAATGATGAATTAGATGGAGAAAAATTAATGTGATTGTGCTTGATTATTTTTTTTTGAATTGCATAACTTCAGCCTGTGTACAAAAGCATTTTGTTAGTTTTCAGTAAAAACTACAAATTTTCTTCTATATTTTTTTTTCTTAGTCTGGACACAAAATATTAAAGCTGATAACGCCATAAAAATATGAAAGCCTGAAAGAATAGCTCTTGTAGGAGTAAAAACAAAAATGTTTATAAAATGAATAATGATTTGGGGAAAATGCAGCAATGTGTATTTTAGAAAAGCTCACTTGTGCAATAGATGAGCTGAAATGGAAAGTTAATCTTCCACACAAAATAAAGACAAAGAAAATGGAATGTCTGCTCCGGGGACTCCATACAGTGTATAGCTGTTCATTTGTCACAAGTGAGAAAATGTTTAATCAGTTTTGGAATGATGTATTCTCTCTTTATTTATCGTGTTTAGTGACTTTAAGAGTGTCAGTATGTAAAGTGTTTATCCAAGGAATGGATTTCTGGCACATGGATAAAATGAAAAGTGAAATGTTTAGCTCACAATAGGCATATGTTCCAAGATCTCTCTGAGTAAGTATCCTGAGATGAGAAGAAAGCACACAGGTCTGTGTTTATCTAGCTTACGCAGGCAGACAGGGAAGGCTCCAGCCTGGTATTAACACTGAAGTGACATGGAATGTCTTCATCAAACCCCAAACAATTACATCATTCCCTTAACAATATTGATAAAGTGTAATAAAAAAGAACCTGGCACTTTCTAATTAGATCCTCATTGCTAAATACTTGAGAAACTGTGAAATACTTGACAAGTTAAAGTAAAAACCAGTTTCAGGGGGAGGGGAAAAAAAGTAAAATAAGAGGGAGAGAGGAGGGAAAGAAAAAAATTCTATATTTTAAGAGTCCATGGTTTGATGCTTTTTCTTAATTTTATTTTAGATTGTGTCTGCTTTCCCAAGACACATAGCTGTATGCTCAATTCACACAGGTGTATATAATGTTTAAACAAATTTATAATTAAAATTTAGCATCTTTGGAAATGGGGAGATACAGCACACTTTTCACCAAGCAACAAATGTGTTCTTTGTGTTCTTTATTTTCATTTACTGAACTTTAAATGTCTGTGGTCTTTCCAGGTGTGATTTTCTGTAAGCAGGGGGAAAAAATTAGAAGCACTGTTGTTTCCAGGTATGCTTAATACAGTTTTAGAATGAGATAGAGCTTGATCACAGTATCCACAGCAAGTAGAAACCAAGATTACGTCAAAGTTATTATCAAAAGTAATATGATAGCTGGTCTTGTTTACCATACTAGAATAAAAGACCATAGCAACAGCAGCAATATGATCTTCCTGGTTTATGACCAGAAATGAGCTAGTAACTCCTCTTCTCGCATTTTGTTCCTGAAGAAGTAACAGTTAAACAGCCTGATGAGAATTACCAGAAATGGCATTTGGTAAAGCTGAAGGTCCTAATTCTTTGTCTCATGGAATAGCTATGAAGAAATAGCATGTGGCTTTATCACTTTCTTATAATACCTTACCCGGTACTGGGTTCTAATCTCTTTGGAAAGCTTCCAGATTAGAGTCTATTTTTAGAAGAAAATAAATCCACACTCTAACGGTGATCTTTTCCACTGAAATAGTTAGGATGATCTTTTTCTTCCCCTTGCATTAGTCCTTCTTGGAATAACACCTTGGGAATAATTCACAAATTGAATGGGAAATATTTGGTTTAGACCTGAGACACAGTCAGATGATCTTCACTTCTTCCTGCTATCTCTCAGCCAGGCACCAAATTCTAAATTCAGTGCAGTAGTGCTGAAAATTGGTCTGTTTGTGTTTATTAATACTGCACTCATGTAAGTATGCTGAGAATCTCTTAACACTATAGATACTTTTATTTCTAATATTTCAGATAGAATAACCCTGCTTGAAGTGATAACATATGTCCCTAAGACAACAGTCCCTTGTAATGGTGGCTTCTTTTGAGGTGAAAAGGTTCACTTGTTTTTCCTGCTGTAATGTCTACTGAGGGCTGGACTGACAGAAATGCCACTCACTATCATTGCTTTATGTGTGTATCACTAATTTTTAACAAATCTGGTAATTAAATCTGTTCTTTAGAAAATCTCAGTGAGAATATATATTTGTTTTATAAAAAGCTAAACAGATCACTTTCTGCCTTCTGACATAAATATCAACTGGGGAATTTAAGATGTGTGTGGCTGGCTATGAAGCACTTATCTTCCCCTGTCAGGATATTTTTATTTAGTTTATTTTATAATTTTCTCCTATTACTTGCACATTCCAGTGATTTTGAGGCTTTTAAGTGCTTCCTGAGTGCAGCCTCCCAGGCACCTCTTCAGTTTTCAGGACTTCTAATAATCCATTTAGCAATGTGTTGTTGCTTTCTTTGCTGTAGCAACCAATGACATTAATTTTGAAGAGAAATGTTTACCTTTAAATTCACTGAAAAAAAAAAAGGTTCTCCTGACATAACACTTTTCACAGACTTCCATTGGCTTCACTGAACATGAGACTTGGGGAGGAACAAAGCTTTACACCTGCTTATGAGCTGACAAGTTGATGACACTTAGAGAAATAGCAGACAGTATGGTACAATGACACTGCTGAAAAGCAACACCTAGAAATGTAGCACCTAAGTCTGGTAATCCTTTAAAACAGTAAATGTTCATCCTGCCTCGCTACCCTCCACACAATGGCTTGGATTGTTTCCAAAAGTGGACTGGAAAGTTGAAGTGAAAATTGAGTTAATGATTGAAATAAAGTGGTGAAAAGCTCAGAATGGAGAGAGGTATGTAGTTTACAAAAAAAACCCCAGCACAACACTTTTAGCTGAAAGGCAAGAATACATGGTTGGACTCCATCTTTCACTACTCTTTGGCCATTCATCCTTTCTTTGCTGGTTTCTTTGCTGTTAGGTCTCTTTTCTCTCTGTGTGGCTCCCAGCATGCAGACTTGAATTGCTCATGGTAATACATTTCAGACTGTAGGTATACATTAGTTGAATCAGCAAAAAGTAAATACTTGGTGAGCAAAAGAAATGTGTATAGAAGAAGCTTACAGACTGTTTAACAGATTGGATCATGCCAGTTTAGTATTCTGTCTCCGACAAAATATCCGGTCCTGTAAATATGCAGTAATGGAAACTTAGCTGGCAGTTTAGTAATGTCAGAAAATCTCTTCTGAATACAGATAACTGGTCTTTCCCTGAAAAATGAAGTCTTTGTCCTTTTTGGAAAATATTTACCAAATGAATGCAAGTCAGTAACCAATTACATGATTGATTTTTGTCTATTAGAGCATTATCTTTTCTTTTTAAAGATATTGGGCTGTTTGCTTAAAAAATAAATATTTAATTGGTTTTTAAATTAGTTTGCATTTAATGATATTCAGTGCCAGTATGAATGAATGGTAGCATAACTTTTAACAGACTGGGCTACAATTAAGAGATCTAATATTCTGCAACTAGAACTCATCTTTTTGCAATTTATTCTACAGTTTATGTAGAGGACTTATTCTTAGATCTTACAGTAAAAAATAGAGGATATTACTTTAAAGTGCAAATACAGTTACACAGCTAAGAGGCATTGGTAACAGTACAGCTAGGTAACACTCCAATAGCAATGTAGTTAAAATAACTGAGGTCTGATCGTACCTAAAACTAATACTATTATAGCATTAAATTCAGGATTAAAAAAAAGAGAAGAATCATATAGCTAATAAAATTAATGAAAAAATATATAGACATTAAGATTTTTTTTTTTTAATGTGGCATATTGTTTTGACCTTCAGTGTATGTCAAGCAGGTGGTTTCACTGAGTAGTCCTCAGAAATTCAAGATACTACTCTTGAGCTGATGTAGCTGAAGTAAAATGCTTGTGTGTGAATGTGTGATTAGCTCCAGTGCCTCTGCATTGTCCATCAGCTTCTGATTATGTAGAGCAGGATTTTTCGTTCATCGTATTGTCTACCAGAGCTATTTAGTCAGATTGTTTCCTAATACATTCACTGTTTGCATTTGCAATGACTGTGACTTAAATGAGTAACACTTCTGCTTTTACACTCTTATGCTGATTTACCACTACAGTTGTTACTTTCTTCCGTGTTGTATTTTAGGAATTACTTTCAGGATTATTATATTATATTGCTGTTGTCACGCACATGCAAATAGAAAAGCAGAATGTCAGGTCTGTGATTTAATTCGGTCTCAGAGTGATATGGTTGTTTATTAAAATCTTACCATCAATTCTATGGCTACCTTTCATTTAAACTTACTCCTTACAGAAGATGCTACCAATTTTTCTCATCTAAAGGAAGATACTCTCACTACTATGAAGAGAATGTATTGGGATGTTCATTCATAAATTTGAAAACATTTGAAAAATGCATGTAAACAACTTTTCAATCTGACATTTCATCAACCCAAATTTTGAAATTTCAATTTACTTTAATGAGATTTTGTTGTAATTGACTCTTAAGAATATGAAAGGCCCTGTGAACATTTCTGTCTTCTCCAGAGGCTGGATTTCTTCCTTTCATAGTTGTGCTGGCTTTGATTTGCATGTTAAGGAGAGAGCTCTTGTACGTTGAATTCAGTAAGAACACTCTTCAAAGCAACCCCAAAGGGTTAAGATGAATCTGCATCACAAAACATGAAAAATCTAAGAGGTTCTATAATATCCAAGTATTTCAGAGCATTTTTATTCTATAATTTTTGAAGAACAGAAACTGAAACCTAAGCTTGATTTGAGCACTAAAATAGAAGCAGCACATCACAATATTTTTAGTATGTTTTTGTAAATTCAGATGTATAAAATTTAGTCTATGTTGGATTGTTTTCTTAGAAAATGGGTTAATATTGTACATTCATGATATCTGGTAAAGCATCTGTGTTATTTCTGTCTAGATATGTAAATAATCCGCTGTAGGTTTAAGGCAAATTACTCTGCATTTTGTTAGATAACTCTGACCTTGAATGTTGCATGAATTTCAGCTATAAAGTGAACAATACCATGAGAGCAGGCAGATTACAAGGTTGAGGTTGACATCAATAAATTGAAGAAAACATAACACAAGTTTCAACATAGTATTTAGTACACAACAGTTACGCTACCTCCATATGTTATTAAAACCTCTTTAAGTAATGATTGCTCAAAAGGCCTCCATTGCACTAGACAGTGAGGATCGGGTGTATTAATAGAAACATCTGGAGACAAGTTGGTCTTTAACATGAAGTGTTTAGCTGTTCCTTACAGCACTGAGGCTAGCAGCTTGTGTGTCAGATCACTGCTGTTGAAATTCATTTTACCACTGCAATGATGTAAATATAAAGGTCTGGAATAGCAATTTGAACTGACGTGGCAGTCTCACACGTGTAGTTTTTAGTCATTACTAACTCCATGAATTCATCAGCTTCTAAAACTTAGTTTTCCTAAAAAAAAACCTATTGAATTTAACAATCTGTGTCACAGTATATGCTCTGCTTCAGCTGCTGGATCTGCTGCCTTCAGTGTATGACAAAGTATAAAATATTTAAATTGTGCTTTTGTGTTACTAATCAATGTGTACAACTAGTAATATCGATCATTGCTGATGAACATGAAAGATGTAAAGCATTGCTGGTATTGGGGGGGCAATGTCAAAATTTTCATGAACAAGGCAGACTGGCCTGTCAAAGCATCATTTCCTCTTCACCTTGGATGCTTTTTTGGGGGTGTTTTTCATGGGAAAAAATGGTAACTCAAAGACTTTTTCATTGTTGTTGAAGCTGTTAATTTTTAATCTAGTTGGAGCAATAAAACATTTTTCTGTTTAATATGAATTTATAGAAGGCAAGAGACTAGAGATGAGGGAGATGACTTAGGATTCAAAACATTGCAAATGTTTAGCAGGTTATTTAGAGGAAAGGAAAAAAATCTCTTGAGAGCTCTGTTTTCTAAGGAACAATATTACTAAATCCATAGTTACACAATATAACATGGCAAATGAAAGAAGAAATAAATGATTCTGGCAGCTTTAAGCTGGCATATTATCTTTACTTTTGTTTTAGTATAAGAAAGATACTTTTCTTCCTTAAAAAAAAGCGGGGAGAGGAAAGAACCTGAAGAAATTTCTTACCAACATTTAAGTACTAAGTACTTTGAATGAACCTATGTTTATTTTATACTTTCTCACTTCTGATTATGCAGGACAAGGAACAGCACTGAGAAGAGGCAATGATAGTCTAAAAAAAATCCAAACCAACAGGTGAAGAAAGTGATGTAAAATTATAGTGCAGAGAGTACCCTCAAGAAAATACATCAATTGAAAATTAGAGGCTCCTTAGGATGCTGTGCATATTAAGTTTTCTCACAGCTTTGTGCTATCTCAATAACCAAGATACTGGTTCTCTTTCTTTGTATATAAGTTTTGTTTAACTGTTGAGCTGCTTGGTATTCTATGACTAACTCTTAATAATGCTTTCAGACATTGAAGACACAAAATGTACTTAAATGATGCTTAGCAATTTATAAAGCCAAACCCAAGTAGTCAAGAATATCCGTATTTGAACCAAAAAAAGGGTAATCTGTTCAATAGTATAGAATCTCTCTTGCAGAATTGCAGAAAGATTTTTTTTCTGCTTTTAAATCCACACTGAAACAAATCTTTACTCTTGCAGGTGATTTAGTTTGCTGTCTGGGGAAACCAGATGTGTATGTGTTTATGCATATGTTCGCTGTTTCTCAGAAAGGTCAGCGAGGGCATGTCTGTACCTATGGTTACTTTGCTATTTGTTTGGCTGTGGAAGCCTGATCAAATGATGCTAAGATGAAACTACTGCTGTCCATTGCCTAATATTGTTACTTCTCACCTTATTGCTCTTTTATAATTACTTTTTTAAGCAAAAGAAGTATTTTTTTGTAGTTGCTGTCTGCTTTATCTCCTCTCCCTCTCCTTTTGCTTGACCTACTGCATACATTCACATACATAACATGCATGTGTACAAACATATGTTGTACATATTTATAAACTGGCCAGTGCATTGCACACAGCAAACTTGAATCTGAATCATTGACTGCAACTGCTTGCTCACTGACTTCGGAATGAAATGGAAAAAAACCAGAATCATATATAGCTGCTCTTAAAATATTCCTAATGGATCTTATCTGTTAGCTAGAAATACTGTCAATGTGAATGGCTTCTTTTCTTTCTCATATGATTAAATTTGGTTTGGCTGTTAGTGCGTCTATTCCTTCCTTCCTTCCAAATTACTTACATAGTCTCATAGTTGTACACAAGGGAGCACACAGAAAAGTTTAGTGATTCATTCATCAAATTTCCACATTTGAATAAATAGTAAGTTCAGTCATCTCAGTCTGGAAGATGAGAAAAGGAACTACTCTCTTGATCTTATTTCCTTGTTTACCTGTCAGGGAAGAGCAAATCCTCCATTATTTTGAGAGTGTTAATGTTATTTAATTCTTCTTCAGGGCCAGGATGAGGGATAAGAAACCCAGTCTGAAATCTGTTCAAAGAATTCTAGCTTTTGCTACGTCAGGATAAGACAGCATTGTGGACATCACTGCCTTATTTTTAATCATGCTTGAAAAGTCAGGCTGTTTTGAAGAAAAGTCAATGACCTCCTTTACCTCTTTTAATCCCTGAAAATAACTCACATGCCCTTCCTTCCCTCTTCCATGACTGCTATCTCTTCTCTAATGCACATTCTTTTCTTTTAAGACACTCGCTAAGAGTATGGAAAAGTAAGAACCTTTTCACTTGAGAAATGGACATTAAACAAGCTTTGCAATACCTGTTTGGTAATAAACATTTCATTTTGCAGATATGACCTCCAGAGAGGTCAGAGGAGTTTCCCAAGTTTGTGTGATGTGGAAAAAATTAATTTGGATATAGCAACAAAAACCTTCTGAACTCTAGTCCCTTAGTTGATTCAAAATGTTTATGTGCCTGCACATATAGTCAGGAACAGTATCAGTGGTGTTTGCAGATGGTTTGTTTCTGCTGAAGGATTGACAGGCAAATTTGAATTGGCTGCCCCACTGAAAAGCACCAGAAAAAAGCTATTTGTTGCCTGACTGAAGTCTGAAAGGATGATATCTAGTCTTGGAGTTATGGCAATGTTATAAAAATTTTTCATTGTATTTAAAATTTGTGTCCCCTCGTGGAACAAGGTTTGAGATATGTCTCATTTGGCGTAAGTAAACATTTTCAAATCAGAAGCTTAAAGAGCGTGGTAACATAGAGGATTTATTGCTATGCATGTTTTGTTATTTGATGCATTTGAATTCACTTTATTTGCCTTGTCTTTCATGTGTGAATTGTCTTGTACTTCAAAAATTGTCTTGTTCTTTGAAAATGACAGCATCAAATATATAGCAAGCAGGTTTCCATATGTCTTCTCTAAGAGACATAACTGATAAATAAGGGTAGACCTTTCAAGTTGGAAAATATATAGTAACTATCTTGACTGTTTGATCTGCATATATTGAAGACATATTTGATTCATGAAGATACGTACCCTGAAGTCTTACTGTGTTGCTGCTGGTGCTTTGTATGTTGTTACTGGGCTTTAGAAAGGTGTGACGTATTAACAGTGACAACGTGTTACACTGCTGCTGTTTCACTTTTCACAAACAGCTTGTTTCCCTTACGTCCCAAAGTAAATGCCAGGGAGGCAGGCAACCTGGCTGAGCATTTCTCTTTTCTCTATAAATGCAGAAATTAATTTACAGCTGTTAAACACATCTGTATGCATGTGTGAGGTTGTACTGGTTATGCAAGTGGTCCTCAGGGAGATTTTTAGTCACCAGAGAAAAGAAAAAAAATTCTCCTTCCTGTACAGTATGAATTTGATTTTGTCTTGGCTTCTTACTTTTTTGGGATGTTTTCCTATTAGGGAATTCTAGCTTGTTACCTCAAGTTTAAAAACATTGCTTAGGATGGTCAATGTCAAACTCTTTTCACATTATTGTCATTTGCCGAATGGTTTGAAGACACGTTTTTCAGAACAAGACTTCTTATTCGAACTTCTGATCTTCCTGTCCTCAGTAAATCATTAATGACCTTCATTCAGATAGCTTCTTTAAAAATAAGACATTGACTCAGCTGATGCCTCCAGATTTCTTTCTTGTCCTGTATTCATCATGTTCCTTCAAAAATGTTATGAGTTCATTCTGAAAAATCAAAAGAGCCTGTTATATGACTTTCCTACTAGCCATCTCCAGAGCTA
>NW_009706537.1:0-9763 GCF_000703405.1 Apaloderma vittatum | reverse complement strand
GGGAAAGAGCTGGGATTGAAACCTCAGAGATCTCCCTGATATGTTTGCAGCCTTGCAAAAAGTTGAAAATGTGTGAAAAAAGGCAAAAGTTTAAAATATAGTGCAGCTGACTGATGAATGTCAGGGACAGTCCTTTTGAGTGATTCTGTGGGGCCACAGGATAGATAATAAATATTTTCCCCCATATAAAACTGTGGGAAAAAAATGTAAATAGGTAACTAAAATGGAATATTTTAGTTTAATCAGAGGCATCATTTATCTGTAAATCTCTTGAAGAAACACACCAAAACACAGCCACAAAATGGGCATTCTGTTTATTAACTAAGGGGCTGACTTACAGAGTGAATGCCATGGTAGGCTAACTGAGAGAGCTGAAAAAATGGTACACTCGGGTAAAGTGGCATTTGGGAATCAGCACTATGGGTTAAAAAGTGAGGATGTTTTTGTCTTTTATATTTTTCTATGCTATATCTGCATTGCTCAACAGCTTCGTTTTGCTTCAGCAGATTGAAAGAATAAGTAAAAATTAATAGAAAAAGTGTGTGGAATTTGGTAAACTGACATTAAATTTTTAAGTTGTAGGCTTTTTTATTTAGAAGTAAGATAATTTATGTAACTGTTTATATTTTTTTGTGTGGGGAAAACAGCTGGTGTATTGAGTTTTGAGAACCAGGACAGTTTTACAGAGAACGATGAATGAGTGTTGTGGATGGTTGAATATTTGTATGTTGTTGTCATCATTAAATATTTTAAATTATAGCATCTGTCAAAGCACTCTATCTCCAGTTATATTAGTCCATGAATGAAGATACAACTTCTGTGACTAAAATGACATTTTCATTTATTTAATTTAAATTACATTTTCTCCCATAATTAAGGTGACTAAAACTGTGATGTGTATTTCGTCAAAAATTATCATAGGAGTCAGTGTGTAGCAACAGATAAGTAAGCAAAGCATCTAGAATTATGTTTTAAGAGATAGATTTTCATAGAATTTTTCATAAAATAATCAATTCTTTAGAAGCTTCCTTGTTGAGCTTCAGATGAGAAAAACATTCTCTAGAAGCTCCAGTAGTTACAAAATATTATGTCAAAAAATTATGTGGAATACTATTTAATTAAACAATTATTGTTCAGAATAATTCTTATGTAGCTTCCTAAAGCATTCCTACATATTTTAAAATTTGAAATATAACAGAAACAATTCAAACTCAGAGATATATTGATTTTTATTGCAACCACAGTCCTCACTCAGTGTTGGAAATACGGCCTTTGCATTTCAGCAGCAATCCTTGCTTGAGGTATAGCTCCTGTGTTTAATAAGCTACTTTACTTTTGCTGTGCTCAGAAGGGGTTGTTGGATCGTTCTGGTAGAGTCATGATGGACACCTGTTTTCTAGCACAGTTGCTCCTGGCCCTGTTTTGTTTTGCATCATTTCTTGTTTAGTACACAGCAGGTTTGAGCTTTAACATTTCTATGTAGGCTTAAGCCTAAGCTATCTACACTATGGTGTCATAATATAGACCTAACAGAACTTGAAGAACTTTGTTTACAGTCTTTTAGAAGCTTGGACTCTGTGTTTTGAAAACAGCTTTAAACACAGCAGAAAAGCAGTATATGGACAGGTGCGAATATCTGGATTTTCAGGGCTGTGGACAGTGTGTTCGTTTTATCTTTTGAAATGGAAAATTATTTGGTCAAAACCAGAACCTATGATAAATGCCAGATCCCAACTTATATTATGTATCTGTCTGTATAGAAAAAGCTCAGAACTGTTATGTTGCTATATTTTTTTATTTTAGATCTGCTACCGAATATAATTAAATAGTATTTGTCAGTGTTAAGTAAGGAAAAACATATTAAAAAACTGAGTACTGGGTACTGAAGCATTTGCGGTTTTGCTTTCTTTGACAGCTTTTTGGAAACTGCAGCCTATTTCTGTATGAAACCAAAAATGGGAGAGAAGGAGGTGTCCCCACATTCTTTCTTCAGTATTTGGCATGAATTCAGTTCTGACTTCAAAGACTTCTGGAAGAAGGAAAACAAACTTATTCTTCAAGAAAGGTACATTTGTTTGTTTGTTCAAGGCTTTTCTCAGAGAATGTTATTGGGAGCAATCACACAGAAACCAGTCAGCCTCACTTCATTAGCACACAACCTATTGAAGTCCTTTTGGAGTTTTCTCAATAATTTTTTTTTTTGCAACAGATTTCCCCCTACCCTCCAATTAGCCTAATTTTTGAATGGAACATTAATATCAATTTATGCTAATGTTTTTTCAGGTCCATTACCTCAACAACTTTTTTTGGCACAGTGTGTAACTGCTGTGTCACTAGGAATCCAAGGAATGGGAGACTTGTTTCAGGTCAGAAAGTTGATTAAAGATCTTCCATTAGCATATTTAGGGAAAACAAGTCAAGGCATCAAGACACGAGGTATTGTAAATATTTGTCCAATGAAACTGGGTAAAAGGAAGGGGAGCAGGAAGACAGAAGGAAAAAGTCAATTGACCCTACATTAAGAAAAGACTCAGACTGAATCATATTGCAAATCACAGCCCATGGACATGAACACATGTGGTATATATGGCATAAAGAATTGAGACAGTAGTTTTGAAATATTAGCTCTACTGTCTGGTCCGTGTATTAGGCGAGCTATGAAGTTTGCTTTCATCTGCATGCAGATATTGCATTGTGGTCACCCTTTGTTGATAAACGTTATGCCAAGAATTAATCAGTTGTTTAAAAAGTAATAGATGTCGTATAAGGGCAAATTAAACAAACTTTGAGCACTGTTATATAATCCTACATCTGTTAGCAACTTGAGTGACCTCGGTACACAGATAATGAAAGTACTTCTGAGCCTTAAAATGAACAGGATTTGAAGCTTTATGTTCATTAAATGATTGATATCAGTCCATTTTTAGGTAAATTGACAAGAACAGGCCTCTTTATTAAGAGTACTCACCCTGTGTAATTGTCACAGACTGCAGACTACTGGTTTAGGGAGTTATCGAATACTTTCCGTAGGCACCTATGAGATTGACGTTGTGTAGACCACATATGTTTAATCTTAGTGGATACATTTTGGCATGATCAGTCTCTCAGTTAAGAAAATAGGGTTCTGCTCCCGTTGCAAGAGTGCGCTGCAAATGGTAGCACAGTACAGCAGCTATTTCATTCTACTGCCTGACAATTATATGCAATTAAGTATAGCTCTTTGGAAGTGAGTTGCCAATTAAATACTGTCTTTTGGTTTTCCATGCAGAGGCATTTAGTTGCCAACTTATACAGGTTAATTTAATCTTGTATTTTTTATAGAACAGGATTTAAGAAAAATGTCCTTTTGTTTCCAAAATACTAGGCTATTTTTCTAAAAACGAACAGAAATCCTCCAGAGGGTTTTCACTGCAAAATATTGTTCTTTAAAAGACATTTATTACATAAGCACAAACCCTCTTCCTCCTATTTTTCTTATATATCTAAAGCTTAAGTGAAGAATGGGATTGCAAAACAATCGTTCAGTTCTCTTTTAGTTCAATGTCTGTGTATACTAAGAGGATGTGCTGAAGCAACGAGATAAAAAAGGGACTGCCAGCTGGTCCCTTCTAGGGCAAGGGTGTTTTTAGCCTGAAAGGGACTGAAGATGTATGATCTAGAAAATGGCTCTAGGTGCAGGATGTGACAGAAGAGGGACAAGACAGTGAGAAAGGGCCTGCACTGGGAAAGGAAATGGGGAGATCCCTTGGAAGAACAGCAGAGACCCAAACCCAGACTCAGAGCTGATAGGATGAAGGAGACATTTCCCAGGGGGACAGACAGGACTGTGTAACTCCAGTCCATGAAGTCACTGAGATTAATGATACATTCTGAAAATCACAGGTAGATTTTTTTGGTTTGCATTTTAATTTTCACATGTCTCATTAAGTTTAAATCTTCCCCTCTATAGATTTTGTTTGTTCAGCTGAGACAGGATTTAGGCTTTGGGAACCTTTGATATCTTGCTTTGTGCTCACCTCTCCGAAAAGTTTGGTGTGGTGCTGTTTCAGATCTGCAAAGTCAAGTCTCTTCATTGCATTTCAGGAATTAAAATATTTCTGTCAAACTGGTAAAAATTTTCCAAATAAGACGTTATTTTCCCTGAAATGAAGAATCTTCTTTGGTAAAGCAACTGCCTTATCAAAGCCTTTACATGGAAAATATTTTGCCTCTAATCGTAGTTCAGCCTGATATCTGTAGTTGTCCTTTAGGCTTCTTCTGTTGATTTTATGTATCCGCTTTTCTTAGCGAAAGACAAAATGCTATAACGTGAAGGTGTCTTGGTATTGGGAAGTCAAAGGAGAAAAATCTTGATGGGAAAAATACGTGTTGCCTAAAGGTGCGAGAATATACAAATGTGATGGTTTTCCAAATCTAAGCCTCACATCAACAGATGTGACAGAAATCTGAAATCTGCCTATTACCACTAAAATGAAATTACTATTTCAAGAAACTAGATTTTCCTCTTGAAAGTTTTTTTTTTTTATGCTGCTAAAGTTGAAGAGTTAGAACATTAATGATCAAAGTAACTTTCTGTAGTTTTTCAATGGTGCCAAAACAAGTGACAGATAACAGTGAGATTTTTTGAAGTACTGCAATATGCCACCTTTGGCTAATTATTTGCCAGGTTGCTGCCTCATGAAGCATACATAAATTATTATAATTACTTTTAAAATGTATAGATTTATTATCTTTTCTTTTTTTAGTTTGATCATCTTTCTCACCCTCTGACTGATTTTAGAGTTTATTTTGCCCCATCTCCCTCCACTTGAGTGTTTGGTTTAGTCAACTGTTATGCTGTGGTCAATGTTTCTAGGTCTTATATCCCAGTTTCCATATGGTCTGTTAATAGAGGCTGTTCCTTATTTAGTCTGTCTGAATATGAGGCACATTGTTTTGTAATAATTTACCCAAAGGGTTTTCATAGATGGTGTTTCCTAAGGTGGTAATACAATTTGTTAGTGATAGATTAAAAGTGTATGTTTTAAAGAAAGGAGTCAGCCAGTTCTTATTTTAAACACTTTTCACTTGGCATTTCAACTTGTATATTGGTTTGCCAGGCATTTATATGCAAAAGATAAACACTGAAGTGTCAGACTTTGTATTTCCTTACAAGAAGATTAAAAAAAAAAAAAATGGTACAAGGTTAAAACCAAATCAATTCTCCTGAAGTTTTCTCCTGCTTTCCGTAAGTTCTCTCACTTGAAATAAAGCAGAACTGGAAAATTCCAGCTGCAAAGAAAATTATCCATGGCAAACTGTTAAATACAGTAGCAATAAAAAGAAAAACGCACCTGAAAATTACAGCAAAAGCATAGGTCTGCCAGAAGAGTTTCTCAATGGTACAACTGCAGTCAAGGCTAACTGAAGCATTCCAATAGAAATTGTTGTCTAGGTTATTTATAAAGTTCTCAGAAACATTTTACAAAGGTTAAAACTTCTGATGCTATGTCTATCCTAAAGATGTATCCTTTTAAGTGAAAATTTTCAAAGTAATATGACTTCTTTCTGATTAGGCAACTTTACCCCCCGACAAAAAATAAGGAAAACCACAGCCAAACTTTGTGGTTTAAAATGTTATCATTGTCCTTTCATTATATATTTAATGTGTCATTGGTAGTCTACACTTTGCATTCATACTTTGAATTTATCTGGCAGTATAGTTTGCACTTTACATGTAATCAGCAAGAAAGGCCAGATCTGACATATTTTCCCTAATACTTTTTCAATGTTGTTTGAAAAAAATAATATGATTTTGAACCTTGCAGGCTTTCTGTTCAGCATTGTCACTGTCTATACATGTATTTCAGTTGCTGCATATCCTGAGTCTTGTAAAGGTATGATTAATTTAAAAAAGAAAGAGAAAGACCAAGTTAAGCAACTGCTGGGTATGACAATCAAGTATGGAATTCATGAATCCTTAGTAGCTAAAACTACAATTATTTATCAGAAAATCTCATGTTGGTGTGAACAGCAATGACTTATCTTTAGCAATGCAACTTCATCTTTATGGCCATGAAATACAGCCTGGCTCATTACAGTAACAAAAGGCAGCCAGTCCTTTAAGCACTTTTCTGTTTTAAAGAGAAGTTCCATTGCTGTCAAAGGTCAATATCAATATCATTAGGCTTTAGGTACCAGTTCAAATCTTACTAGAAACAGATCAATAATAAGGCAGAAACATGTCTGCAGACCCACAGTTCCACTTTCCATTTCTCTGGATGCAAGTGAGGTATTGACACTTGTTTGTCCGCTCCAGACATGTTTCTGTTTCTTCAGATTGTTTGCTCTTCCATAGGGCCGGTGCAACCTCACAAAGATTTACCTGAACACTGGAAAGTAAGTTGTATTTCTGCAGGAGCAGGGAGAATGGGAGAGGTGGGGGGCAGATATAGGTGCCCTGTGTGTACATAGGGTATATATTGCTCATAAGCTCAGCCTGTCCCTTGCCTGTGTGAAGAGGCATGTCACTGAACAGAGGCTGACTGTGTCAGGGGTGCTAGCAGAGGAGAGTTCATAAGCAGGATCAACATGATGGTAAAATTCTCTAAGTCCCTGATATCTTGCATCACACTAAGCTTGAGAATTTCTTTTGGCTGACTTTATTCAACCCTTTAACTCCCATGATAAATCTTTGACACATTAAAAATAATCTACAAATTCAAACAAATGCACTCGCCTTTCAAATGTAGAAGTTGCCCATTCCCGTAAGAATAGTAGTTAAGCTGGCACCTGGTGTGTCACACTGTGTATATCTAGATGAAAGGGAGATTCCTGGCGAGTGTGTCTCCACAGCTCATTGATCTCCCTCTGCAGAAAGACTGGTATGTCTCCCTACAGACTCCTCGGCAGGATGATTTAAAACTTGCTGTTGAGCAATTTAAAGTCTGGCATTGAATATCTGTAGGTTGCACAGTGAGGAGCATATTGGTAAGCTGCCACTTCTGCCTGCAGAGGAGGGCATTAAATCCCATAGCACGAGCAATGTCCTCTCAGGGTAATTTAAGGGATGTTTTGTTAACGCTTGTAATAGGAACCAGTGAGTCAGACTTGAGAGTGAGAAATTGGGGAACATGGGAATATGCACTTGCAAAGAAATGTGGAGATGGAAGGCAAGAGAAGAAAAATATATGTGGAGTGGCAACATGAAAGAGAAATTATGAAAATGCAGAGTATGTTTAGCAGGGTCACATTTTGCTTGGCATGCCATTGTAATGCCAACTAAAAGCTCCAAGCATTATGTTAGTAAGTAGTTATGGGTAGATGCATTTTCTGGCTTGGAAACTTTAATCTCAGTGTCTTGTTCTGTAATCAACTTAGTTGCATACTCATAGGCTTAGTTTTAAAACTCATAATGGCATGTCAAAACAGAATGCAGCCTACGTGACTTTGAGTAATTAAAAGAATCTTCAGTTTTTGAGAGTATTTCAAAATTTTAACATAAATAAAAAAGCTTTCTGACCAGAAATTACTGTTAGAGGCACTGGAAAATCTAGTTAAAAGAAGTCCAAGCACACCAAACATTCAAGACACTAGGAACAGTCCTTCGAGGCAGTGCCTTACAGAAAGACAGTTTGCTGTCCAGCTCAGAGACGTTGCTCAACATTTCAGTACTTTATTTTTCTTCCTTGTGCACTTTCAGCAATTAGTTCTTTCTCTTTTTTTTTGGTGAAAACACCTTCATTTTTTGCTTAGGAGACGAGAGAAGTAACTTTAATTTATGGCATTGCTTTTGAGGAACAAGTTTGTGAGAAATAAAAGTATTTGGAAGTAAGTTTCACACTCCAGATCTTCAGTGGAAATTACTTGTAAATACTGTTAGTCTAACATTTTTAAGTAATGCTGTGTTTTGTAAGGCAGGAACAAATATTTCCATTTGCAAGTGTAAGCCAACTGGTACATACAAATAGTAAACTTGAACAAACTGAAGGATATCTAGTAAAAAACTACTTGCAAATCTATGATCTTTCCTAATTTTTGTGACTTATATGAGGCCAGATTCCAGAATGCCCTCACATAAACAGAGGAAAGGCTTTTCAGCAGTCTTTTCTTCGTTTGCCCAGTGATGGTGTTATGTCATGCTGGTACATTACATTGCATCCTAGTATGTGTGTTGTGCATAAAAGGATATAGGTACTAATCATGATCTCATAAATGAAGTTTGCAACCTGTTTTTCTGGCTGTAATAGCAACTGGATGTGACAATTCAGGGCATAGTGAGATGGGATACCATGATACCTACCATATAGTGATTTTTACAGTTTCTTTAACCCTTTCCTGTTCACTTCTTGAAAAAAGAATGACATTTGCCTATGATAAAACATCAGCCCAACATGCTCAATACATATTTACATATTAGTGACTAAAAATTTTAAACAGATTTTTTTACAAGAGATGCTACACCTTCTATACTTGTGAAATGTTTTGGCAAAGTGATTACTTTGGCATTTGAGGTACAATGAAATACTGTAATAATTTACAAATAATCAACATTTTTCACTAAAATATTAGTCCCCAAAAGTTTGAGATGCTCACAAAGACTTAAAGTCTACTGTAACCCAAACTGATCCTGAACTACTGCATTGTTACTGAGAGTTTGGTGGACCTGTGCATGGAGTTGGTATAGTAATGACAACATCTGTTAAATCTAAGTGCATAGCTTTATGATATTAGTACCAGAAATAGTTTAACTTCAAGGGCTTTTTTTTTTTACATTTTTCAGAAGACCCTCACTGTGCCTACAGTCATTCTGAGTCATTACATAATTACAAATGGGCACCTTTTGATATGATTATTTTCACCTGATGCAGCAAAGTTGAAGGATTCTTATCATCTCATCTCCTGCACTGGAGATCTCTAATTCTGTGGCTCTCCAGCTGGCTTCTACTTTTTATTTCATTTCTTTCCAGTGATCTCTTCTATTTATTCAATTCTGATCTTTGCTTGTACTGCCTGGCTTGTAGCTATCAATTATCCAACATAGGAGCCCCATTGTAGCAACTCATCTGTCCAGGGTATGTGTCCATATGCTCCTTCTCCACATAGTCTGTTCACTAAGGCTTTTCTCATTCTTTGTTACGCGTTGCATTTTTTTCTTCTTTTATCCCATCTGCTGCTTTAAAATGTTTTATTGCAAACGCATAGTTTCACATTTCTGTTCACTCGTGAGTTTTCTTTCTTTCATTTGCTGATTATGTTACCACTTTTACCTCACATCCAATCTTGTTCCTTTCCCTTATCATTTCCTGTTGAATTTCCTAAACAAATAGCCCGGAATGCAGCCAGCTTCTCTGAGAGCAACATGGCTTCAATTCCAAGAAAAACAATGAAAGGTGATGACCATCTTTTCTTAGAGCAACCTGAATTTTCATATGCAAAGTCTGTAACAAAGTAATTTCCATCTTGCCTGAAGCTGGCTAGGTGTATACACTGAAATACCATCCACTTTGACAAGGACTAGACTGAATTTGATGGCAGAAGTCAGGAAGTGCATAAATGGGTACATGCATGTTTGCATCTTATTAGAATCATAACATCCTTACACAGAATCACAGAATGTCAGGGGGTGGAAGGGACCTCAAAAGATCATCTAGTCCAGCCCCCCTGCCAGAGCAGGATCACCTACAGTAGGTCACACAGGAACACATCCAGACGGGTTTTGAATGGCTCCAAGTATGGAGACTCCCCAAGCAACCTGGGTAGCCTGTTCCAGTGCTCTGTCACC
>NW_009706536.1:0-758 GCF_000703405.1 Apaloderma vittatum | reverse complement strand
GGAGTTTTAGCTGGAGGATTCAGGGCAGTGTGCTGGCATGTCATTTGTTACCAGGTGTTTTTTGTCTATACATGACTATATTTTATTTTTCTGAATTGAGCATTTAAACAAGAAAGTGGCAGGTTTGTAATTTTTATTTCTTATGATCAGTAGTTGTTACAAAAACTGGCTGTTACAAACGCTCAGAGTCCAGTAGGTTAATTTATAAATTTATTTGTAAAATGTTACAATAAAAAGGTGAAAAGGGCAATAAGCAAACAGCGCTGGGCATGCCGGGGAACCTCTGCTCTACCAACAGCAGCGCCAGAGTTCGGAGTCTTCTCTCTTTTATATTGTAGCCCTTGGGAAAATAATGCAAAGCCAGCAGCTGAGGAGGGGGTTGCTCCTTCCTCTGGGGTCTTTGGGAGGAAGTTCTGCAAAACTTGCTAAAGCAATATATAATAGTCGCAGACATTCTGAAACAATGTATAATAGTCACAGACATTTAAACTAATTACACATCCTGTTTTTCGTTCCTATCTTTTTTGTGCCTGATAAGGAAGTTGTAAATTTTCAAGGTTCGCTGAGACAATTTCCTCTACAGATGGTGGTCAGATGGTGGTCAAACCCCACCTGCAGTTGCTGTATCAGCATCCTTGATACTGTATCTTTTGACACGAATCACACTTATTTCTCACACTGGCATAAACCTCTGACAGTGTACTGTCACAAACCTCTCAGGAGTACATGTGAGGCAGGGCAGACCTTGCTGTCTTACT